>NW_008624904.1:0-10837 GCF_000691845.1 Merops nubicus | reverse complement strand
TCCCTAGAATTCCAAATTATACATGGAGGACAGGAGGTGGCTAACAACCAGAAGAACAGAGATATTGATATATTCACTAGCAGCATAAGATGAAGTGAAAACAGGAGCAAACTGACTCAGGATCCAGGTGACCAGTCCAATTCCAATTGCATAGTAATGACCAAAAACCAGTGCCATTATTAGAGATGTAATTCTCTTTCTGTTCCTGGTAGTGTTGGTGTCTCATCATTGCTGGAAGTTCTGCCCACAATGGACAGTTGGGAAGCCCTTCCAAAAACTGGAAACCCTGTATCAAACCAGTGCCATTATTAGAGATGTAATTCTCTTTCTGTTCCTGGTAGTGTTGGTGTCTCATCATTGCTGGAAGTTCTGCCCACAATGGACAGTTGGGAAGCCCTTCCAAAAACTGGAAACCCTGTATCATGCATTCACTACAAGCAGAGCCAGCCTTTATGCTGGGACACCTGATCTTAACGCTAAAGGCAGGGGCACCTGGTGGTGATCTCCTAATTGGTTCCTACCCAAGGCTGGCCAGGCCCTGGGAAAAAACCAATCAGCAAGGCAAACATTAGTATTGATACATTCAAGTTGTTATCACTTATCTCAAAACTCATTGTTACACCAAGCACTACACTGAAGTCCCCAAATTCCTCAAAACCTCAGGCACAAACTAGTGACAAGGTCTGAGACTAGGGGTAGATCTAACCCTGTTCTCCAAGGCAGTTCAGAGGGAAAGGGGGGCTGTTCTGAACCTCATGACAGAGGTAAAGTGATGCACTTCCATTCAAATACCCTCAACTTCCTTAACGTTCTTAGTCATAAACTGTTGGCCGGGTCTAAGGTTGGATTTAGCTGAACCTAGGTTCCTCTTTGTGAAGTTTAAAAAGCAAGGGAGTCCAATCTGAAACTAGTTACTTGATGTGAGGGTCACTTTTACCCCTTTCCATCTTTCATCCCCGTGATAATCATTCTAACCCAATTCCAAATAATTTCCTGTGCCTAAATATTGTTTTACATACACATTGGAATCATATCACATACAAATATTGTAATGCCATTGCTTTCCTATAATCAGTTTGCATTACTGCAAGTAACAGAGTGACCTTCCCATCAAATTGAAGCTTGACTCTTTGCTATACTTTATCAAATTATTAAATGTTGTTAATAAATTGTATTGCTGCTTTCATCTGAATAAGCTGTATTTCAATCTTGCAGCATACAGTCTTAACTAGAATTCTATAACAATGCAAAAACACTCACCTGCAACAGGTGGTACACTTGTAGTAATCTGTATCAGGCCTCACAACACAAGTTTACGTCTTTTATATGGTTATGTCAAAGGAAAAAGAAAATTTCATTGAGTTTTCTCAAATTTCTAATTTGAGTTCTAATTTTTAATTAGAGTTCTAATGAGTTCTTCTAATGAAAAGGACAGGATTTCACCCTTTAGTTCTGTGTAGAATCACTAATGTGAATATCTCTATTTTACATGAAAATATAAAATGAGTTAATTACTGCTCAGAGGTATTAACAATAAATTATCAAGTATGTGCAAGACAGGGCTACTACCTCTTAACTCTGACCTGTCTGAGACCAGTTTTGAATTCTGTGTCCAGTTTGAACACAAATCCTCTAAGAAGTTTGTTAAAAACTGAAAAATATTCAGAAAAGAATGATAAAACATATTTTGAGTCTGGAAAACAAATGGTACAAGTGCTAAAGTAGTTTTACTTTGTTTCTACGACTAAAAATTGCTAAATAACAATTTTGGCACCATATTCTGCCTTCAATTATACCTCTACTTCTGAAACAATTACTTAGGTTCTGGTAACCTCATTCATCTCTGATTACCTGCCTTAAAATTGGCCAGAATGTGAACTCTGAGCTCTGTGACAATGAGTAAGAGTGAAAGAGCACTAACTTGTCTTCAAATCCCAAGTGGTTTTCAAGCATGGCATTTACATTATGACATTTATTTAAGAGCAAGGCTTTTATTTCTCAAATAAGACTTAGAAGCCTTAAAATCAAAGTTAATTAAGACAATCTAGATTCCTGTTGTATAAAATACACACAATGAACATATTATAGTATTCGTTCAAATACATTTAAAAAAAAAAAGAAATAACAACCAAAAAACAAAATCAGAAAATCAAACTGTGTAAAATTCTTTTTCTCACCAACTGTAAGTTACAAACACAGCAAGCAGACCTCCAATGCATTTCCTTTCCTTGGAATCTTGCTAGGTGTTCAGTGGCAAGCGTTTCTTTGAGGGTACAGGTACGTCAGCTGCCTTGCAAATATAAATTTGAAGCTCAGACTTCAAAGGAGGTAATTCAGACATGTTAATATACTTTAAATATTTACCCTGTATATTCTAATGCTAAATAAAATTTTTAATCAGTGTGAAAAAAAATGTTCTTTCTAATGAAAAAAATAGTCAAGAATCAATAGACAATAGCCCAGATGAGAGATGATTACTTTCCAAGTGGACAGACTACACCCTCCTATACAGGCAGAATATGGTCTCATCTTCCAAGGGAACAGCGACTGCACATTAGCATTATGGACTATCTGCACAAACTTGGGCTTTCCAGAAATACCAGATTCACTATTAGTTCATTTCTGTGCATCACTGATATGATATACTGTCTCACTTTATCAGTCAAGGTGTAAAAGAAAGTGTTGGATACAATTACTTCAATGGCCCTTAATCAGAGGGCAGGTACACACACATACTTGTGTAGTAATTTATCTTTAATACAAGAGACAGCATAAGGTTTTCTAAATGGAGGTAATAGTAGCAATTAATGCTGAAATGTACTACATTAACTTTGAAATATTTGTAAATGTGATAATAAGAATGTTTTAATATGTATCCCCTTAATGTATTAGTGGACTGAGACTGTTTTTCAAGAAAATATTAATCTTGGTGACAAGGTTTTGACAATACTGTAGTATAGGTGTGATGTTAACCTATGAGCTGAAGTATTCAAAAGTACAGGTATTGCTTACAACCACTTATGTTTAGGTAGAAAAATGGCACTCTTGAGGTCTCAGCTAGAAGAGCAGTTTCTACAAGAAGCAGTCTCTTATCAATTATTCATTTTTGCTAAGCCAGAGAGACAGTGAGTATGGCTAATGCAAGGGGTTCACAAGGCATCTCTTTCTAAAAGTGTCTCAGCAAATATTCATGCAACTGTGAGGTGTGACATTCCTTTATGTACTGCACATAACTCATCTTTTTATTCACCATGAAAGTAATATAACTTACTATTTGGCATTATATATAAATATAGCATATTATACGTACATAAATTTCTATATAATTATATACCGAATATCCTTAAACTAGGAAGATATGAGGTCAAAAATGTGCTGGAAGTTAACATAAGGGTATAAAGTCCAAAGCTAAACATCTTTTTGCATTGTATGTAAGCAAAATGAATGCAGTCTGAATTCAAAGTGTATGTACCTAATATGCCTAAATCCATATACCTCTGGTGTATCAGGAAGCCTGACTTTCTGAAGCCGAGGAATATTTTGAGTGAATGTGACTAATGGGAAAATCAGACAGAAATAGATAATAAAAATTAAGAATTCTATAGGAAGATATGCATTATGAGGCCAAAATGTTGCAATCCTGTAATGGAGAAGCTTTGATCATAAAATCATTTCTCTTCTGTGGTATAGTAGCTACATTAGTTATGAATGTAAGAGTAACAGTAAGCACATGGAAAAAAGGGAAATAACAATCTGAATGAATTATGATGTGTAGAAAACTTACATAGGAAACTAAAGGCAAAGGAGAAAATCCATTATTGAATAAACTTTTTGAGCTTACATTTGGGTTGGTTATTTCTTAAATGCATTAGGAACAAAAGCAAGAATATTAAAAAGGGTAGGATCAAAGAGATAATATAACAAGTGTAGTTGATCTTCCTGATTTCTGAGATATATATCAAATGACAGACACAGAGCTAATGGCCAGAAAATATATACTGCCTATTTAAAAGGGATGGTAAATCTGGGAGTGATGCAATGAAACAAATGTAAGTCACTACAGGAAGGGGATAAAGCTGGAATCAGATACTGATTTTTACAACACCAAAGAGGAAGAAATTGTGAAACTAAGTGATTTTTCTTTCCTTTGTTATCTTCAGATCACGTAAAAAATTGTGGATTTACCCCACCTAACTTTAGAAAACCTGTAACTCTCACAATCTGAGACTATCACTGACCTTAATACATAGAACCCAAATAAAAACATCACGTGCTCACTTGGTCTCTCCATTCATCAAATGCATTTGATGATGCATTTCATGATATAGTCAAAACACACTATAGGGTTCATACAAAAAGCCAGTGGATGAAAAGTTATTGTCCTGTGGCATACAGGACTTTAAAACAGATGATCTGACAACTCCTTTTTACTTAATGTATTAACATCTGAAATCTACTATTCACCGACTTTAGTTTTGTGATGTATTTGCACATATCAGGAGATAATTTTACTTACTGTTGTAAAGCATTTTAATTTCTACAGAAAAAAAAGTGCTAAAGTATTATTAGCACTAATATATTTCTAAAGAGAATGGGTACATCTGATTTCAGCACTCAGGTTTTTTCTTCTGCCTACCAAGTTTTGTATGCCATTTACTCCCTAATCATTGACAAAACTGTGTTGTTAGAAAGTGTTTAGTCTTAGAAGACCATAAAACTTATTAGCTCTAAATATCTTGCTCAAAAAAAAATCCATAACATCAGTTTAAGTTTTATTTGGTTTTGATAATTAGAAAAGACATAGATATTTTTTTCTACTTCAGCCTTAAGTACTGAAGTAATAAATGCTCTCAAAACGTGGTAGAAATTGTGCATATTCTGATTTATACAACCCACATAGTAAGATAGTGAAAAAGTTAAAAGATAGTCAATAAATATAAGTAGAGGGCATTTATAGATTTTCATTAAAAGTGAATTAAGCCCTTGTGAAGAATAGGTAAAAGGAATTCACAGTGATGGGCAAACGTTGTACAATATATAATTTTCCTTTGCTTATGGTCAGTCTTTGACAATAGAAATGTACCAATTACTTATTCAAAGTAAATGAATTAAACAGATACTTTGAAAATATAAATTCTATATTAAGTTTCCAGTAGGACATAGAGAAAGTAGTATCAGAAGTTGTCTCCTTGGGAGAGATAAAACAGGCCAAAATCCCATCTCTTTTCCATACCCAGGTTATTCTCATATAATCCTTTAGGTTATCCCCCAAAATTACAGGAGAGTAAAATTGAACAATAAAGTTCTAATATTCTTCCATTTTATAGTAGATAAGACAATTTCCATTTATTCATAATCCAATTCTTTATGAGATAACTAATAACCAAACTGCAACAGGAATGAGAACCTCGTGTTCATGAACTGCATCACAACTGTTCACCACAGAGGAAAGTTATAGAGTTCTCTGATCAACTCTCTCATTATTTGGGTCTAATATTTTTGTTCCTTTTTTTTTTAAAAAAAAAAAAAAAAAGAAGTTAATTGTAAACCAGTAAATTTGCAAAAGTTATTGCACTGATAAGTCAAGAGTGTAGTGCTCTTTATCCATCCGTTTCTTTTATTTACCTACTTCTATGTCTGTGGATGTAAAGCACTAGACAGGTACACTAGCATCCAGAGTGACAATTAGCTTTTCAGCAGACACTGACCTGGGAACACTAGGTGGTTTTTCAGCAACAATGGGCTAGCTTTCAGAAGATTATTCAGAGAAGTCAGACTTAAGCAGGCCACTAAGGGCTGAAGGCACCTGTTAGAAATTCACTTGGCTCGCAAGCTTCTTTTCTTACCTGCCCATTTCATTTTTTAAAAACTGTATGCAGAACTTGTCCCTTCTAGAATGAAAAAAAAAAAAAAAAGTGAAAGAGTTTTGCTCTTATTCATTCTGCCCAGTAGTGGCCTGATGACCAGTTATGCAGGAAACAAAACCTGGTCAGATGCTCACATGTGCATAGTTCCAAATCAACTATGATACGTGCCACTGTCTAAAAATGACTTACTAGTGCTGCTTAAGCAGACATATTTATATCAAAGAAAACTTCACAGGAGTTTTGTGTTAAAGATTTCTATCTACTGCTCACTAACCTGCATGTGAGTAGTGTTAGCAACAGCTGGTTTAATTCAATTTGTCTTGTTATATATGAAGACTTAATTGAAGAAATTAGTTCTAAGGAATGCCTCAAATTGCTAGTATTAAAATTTCTATCTCTTGCTCTTTTGCACTGTCAGCTCTGGCTAATCATTTCATATATTGGTCCATGATTGCTTTCATACTTCAGAATTCTGTGCATAACTGTCTTTGACATCAAGACTGATCTTACCAAAAGGAAAATGGCAGAAAGGCCCCTATGTTTATTATGAGCTATTTCTAGTCTGAAGTGCTAGTTATTATGAATCTTTTGAAATTAATATTACTCCATTTCCAACCACGAACAACACTGTGAAGAGGGACATCACTGTGGAAACGCTGAAATTCACAGCAGATCATAGTCTGGATGACAACACAGCTTCAGCAGCTGCTAATTTCAGAGCAACCGCATGTAACTTCCATGGAGTCTTCAATCATATCCAGTCCTTGTCAAAAAGAGTTGTAAATATCACAAGCAACTCCCTATGCAGCTGTGGTGTTGCTCTGTTTTCCAGCTGATGCATGGGAAGTTGTCGACAGCTGGGATTATTAAAAATGGGATTAGAAGCTGCTTTGACACTTTAGAAGAATCAAATGTCTCTTCAATTTAACTCAATTATTAGAATTTTAGCTGTAAAGTTCTACTACTGCTACTCTCAGAGCTCCTCAACAAGTAGATGTCATGGGTATCAGTAATACAGAAACAAGGAATCCACACTTCACAGCAATATATATGATTACTTCTATGCCATTTTTTTTTTCCTGTTAGAAACACTAACTACTGTAAGAGTATTTCCTAACAAACAGGCTATTCTTTTGTAAATATTTTTGACCACTCAGCTCCTTCTTCTCTTAACTTTATCCCTAATGGTGTAGGTTTCAATGCTTATACTGATGAAGAAGAGTTTATTTTTCTGTTTCTTTAATTAACAAGTGTTTTAGGTTTTGAAAGTCAGTCAAGGTTTCCCAAGAAATATTAGGACAAAAACATTTTAAACTAGGAAAGGGCTGATCTCATGATACTTCAACTACTCTGCCTCCAACAATTTACCCAAAATAACTGGCACAGAAGGAAGTTATTCACACACAAAATGTCTTCCATATATTGTTCAAGTTCTAAAGATCGTTATATATGAAGACCACAATCTTTTCAGAAACATACTAGAAATATACTGAAATCAAATAAGCATAATCATATAATCCTAAATATTGCATAATCTTAAATTGCTAACATATTGTATATTCAACTTGCTAAGTTCTTGTATCTCATTTTAATTATGAATGATTTCTGGAAAAACTTACCATACAAGAAGAAATACGACTAATTTTAAATTTATATCCAGGTGTATCTAAGAACAAACTTTCCTGGTTAGGTATCAATACATTACTCCTTTCACCTAATACATGACTCTCTTAAAATTCACTATAGTTTATTAAGAAGGATATAACCTGATTTATGAAGCGTTAAATATTTAACCTAGAGATAGTGTGTAGCATTCACAACCCACGAGAGTGAAAAAATCTACTCTGCTACTTATCACATTAGGAGCTGTCATACAATATTAAAAACATCTATTTGAAAATACTTTGATAATAATAGTAAAACCACTCAGCAGTCAAAGGCAACTAGGCAAAACCACAGAAAGCATACTGCGATCTAAGTGAGTGCAATACATCATGAAAATAATATTTAACCTAGAGATAAAGTTTCTGCAAACCACAGCCTACAAATCTATTCTGCTACTTATCACTTTAAGAGCTGTCATACAATATTAGAAACATCTATTTGAAAATACTTCTTCTACAACAACAGAATCACTCAGCAGCTGCAGGCTACTGGGAAAAATACAGAAAACATACTGTTATCTAAGTGAGTGCAGTACATCAGAAAATAAGTAGAATATATACAATTTTTATTGTTAAAATGTTTTATTATTTCCATAATTAAAATAATTGTATGCGATTATTATAAACATGATTTGTATGGAAGACTCTGAAGAAAGCAGAATATTATTTACACTCATGACAGCTCCTATGACACTGAAAAGAGGAAGATGAGATTTTGCTATTGATTTACATAAACTGCACCTGATTATTCCCAATCAATGTGGAAGGTGGAAGTGGTTCACAAAGTTCAGAATCATGACAAACCAGTGTAGGAAGGAAAGCAAGTTAGCTTCAAGCTTTTGTTACCATGATAAGGACCACATCTGAAACCTAGATCTTGACCAAAGCTTCAGGATGGTTTAGAGCGATCACATTTAGCATCCCACATTGGGTGCACTGTGTTACAGATTGTTACTGAGTCCATGGATGAACTCCAGATAGACACAGGATGTGTTTCATATGCCAGGAACTATTCATTTCTATGAAACATGCACAAAGATTTCATTGAGGCACATTAACCTTTGAGAAAAACAAAAAGAAGGGATATAACATATCCAAAACGAGACGACTTTAAATGTCCTTAGAGCAAACAATGTTTTCAGAAAAGTGTGACCAGCTTCCTCACCGATTCCTGGAAAAGCATATGCATAGTCCAAATACACTTGTAAAACTCATTTTTTCCTAACTTTCTACTTAAAAACTAATCTAACATTTGCATAGTTTTATGATGCATATACTTTTCATTCATGGGTGGAAATGAATAGCATTGGTACTTGTTAAAATCAGGACAAATTTTTCAACTCCCTAGTAGAAGTGTATAAATTTTTATTCTATTGTAATGCATTTGGTTATTTAATTCTCAAGTGCAAGAAAAAAACGGAGAATAAACCTTCACTGTTCCTAAACTACAAGAAAATTAAATTCATAAGTCTGTACAGTTTATCTAAGCCCTATTTTCATACATCATTGTTTGTATCTATGCTTTCCTGTGTAACATGCCTTTTATCTCATTCACAGTAGCTGAACACCATAAAGGAATGGGGTACATGTGTCTTCCCGTGGTTTCATCTAGCTGGCATGCTGCAAACCTGTTCTGCACTAGGTAAGAAGAAACTTTAAGACTCCACAAACATGCAGACTGCCAGTTTTTTGGCCAATAAGGCAGGCAAAGCAGGCAGCTGCATGAGAAACAGATTTCTTACAGCAATCTCACAGCAGCTTACAAGCAGCTTCACTGTATTTCTAATTGTCTTTCCCTTATCAGCTTCCTCAGTCATAAAAACAAGTACAGACAACAATCAAGTGCTAAATTTTGCCAGGGAGCCCAACCAGATGTGACAATCGATCTCAGCAGAGCACACACAAACCTGCCGATTGACCTAAAAAGTAAATCTGGCTCTTTTTAAAAATTATTTTTTATTTCTGAAACTCTGCAGATTCCAATGCTGGAGGTAACTTTTACCTCAACATTTCTCAAGTCAATTGACATTTCTATTTCCAACAGAACACTAAACAAAAAAGAAAAACAGAAGTTCATGCATTTGAAGGGGATCTCTTGTTGTAATTCAAACTCGATATAATTCACTCTAATGTATACATAAATTCTTTATAAAAATGTACTTGATAACATAGTGAGTCCCTGCAGGGTTTTCAGATTTTGTACTAGCAAGTCCACACAAGACACCAACACAGATATATAAACAGCTGCATGAATTTCCTTATTTAAAAGCACTTGAAGAGAAGACTGCATTTCTTGAAAGGGTTACATAAACAGGATTACTTTAGACCTTTTCTTAGGAGCAAATTTTGCTTACATTCCTACTTCTTAATGCATGAAACCCCAATCTCTAAGTCAACAAACTTCCCCTTTTCATAGGCATGAGTATATACACCGTCCTCAAATGCTACCTTACAGAAGATTTGAGAATATACTATTCCTTCAATATTTGAGAAACACACCATTTCAGTCTGGAAACTAATAAAACACTGGGAAGCAATGAGTATCATTACATGATGAACTATGCTGCAATCAATATGTTTTTTAGGCTAACTCTTCATATGGTACAAATAATATCACTTTTTAGAATTAAGGCAACAATTATTAATATTCCTGTAGCTTTTACATATGAAAAGCACATTCAAAACAAAGTAAGCTTATTTTTCATTTTTACTGCTTTATACAGAAACAATATATAATATTGTTAAGAAGAAAGGAGGTGATCTAAATAAACAAAGCATCAAGCAATAAAACTGACACTGGATTGCTCCAAGTGATTGCTGAAGTTGCTTATTTTGAATCTAAGTAGTGTAGCTCTTCTTCCTTAAGCACATTTAAAACTGGTAACAGCAAATTCAATATTCAACAGGTTTTTAAATACTATAAAATATATATCTTGGTAGTACAACAATCCCAGTACATATGAGATTAGCATTAACAATTACAAAACAATGTTGAATAGATTATAAGACAATTTTCAGGCAATATAACTATATTTGCACGTTAGCATCTTGAAATCTGCTTTGACTCCTGCTACTTGAAATTCATAGTTTTAAGACAGGAATAAGAGATTCCCATTTTAAGGCATTTCTCTCTGTTCAACATCTCAGTTGATACTGGCATTATTCAGGATACTGGTTTATTTTTCCTGTGAAAGAAAATCACCACAACTTTAACATCAAAAAGACACAGGCACTGATGTGCACGTCGCTCTCGAGGTGACTCAGGTAGTGTCTTACAGCCAGTTTACAGGTGCTCCTTGCCTCACC
>NW_008624903.1:9109-10705 GCF_000691845.1 Merops nubicus | reverse complement strand
TTCCTCCCGCTGAGGCCAGGGTCGGCATCTCAGAGGAAAAAGGACCCTGTAGGGTGCCCACACAGGCCCAGCCTCAAGGGACGGCTCCACCGAGTTGAAAATAATCCAAAAAACACCCCACTTGAGGTGGCAGGTGAGCCCCAGTGGGAGCCTGGACAGGTGGTAGCCTAGCTGTACCCATACTGAGTTGCTTTCAGGCCACTAGCACTGCCAAAAGCGTGGGTGCAAACTCAGGTGATGGCAGCCGGGTTGTCCTTACCTGAGGCCCATGTCGGTGTGAAGACCCCACCCTGCTGCTCCCTAGGGAGGGAAGTGGTCTTTTCTTCTTGGCACACAAAGTTGTGTGTCAGCCGAGCCAGTCTGTGCCTGCACAGCTAGGTGGGCTAATTGCATGAGTTCACAATGGTAGATGCTGATACCTAAATTAGATTCTCATCTGTATTGAGATTGTGCTGGTCTTGAAGTTTGTTACTCCTACATATGATATGATATGATTCCTTTGAATTCTTTTTTTCATTGATCCTTCCGGAAGATTTAAAATAAATTTCATCTGTCGATACAGATGGTAGTTCTTGGTGTAGTGCTCCTTACTTGCAGATCTTTCAAAAATTCCTGAAAAGGGACAGATACCACTGTTTGCTTTTTATTCATGAAGAAACAGGCAGAACAACTTTTGTTGCTGTTGTCACTCTTAAATCCCCAGCCAGCTGTCCTGTGTATCTACCTCTAAAGGTGGTCAGTATTAGCTTTGAATTTTAACTCTGATTTGAATTATCCTGAAAGATTTCTGCAGGAAAACTCCTACCCTGATAATGTTACCCTGATTATTTTATACAGTATTTTAAATATTATTGAGAGTTGTTTATTTGCAGCAGAAAGGGTAAGTCAGTCTTTGCCATCAGATTTAAACATAATGATGGCTTCTTCAGCTTTTTATTTGTCACCTCTACTGTTTGATTGACAGAAGCTTTGAAGCTTGATGCTTCAAAGCATCAAGATTGTGTTTGGTATGTGGAGTATGGATGCAGCATTATTTTACACCAGAGCTGGAGATTTTCGTGGTGGCCTCAGTCCCTCTTCCCCCATGTACTTCTCTGAAACATGTTAGTTGCCACTTTGAATCTTGAAGGGACATGTATTCTAGTGTGTGGATTTTTCATGACAAATGGGCAAACTCAGACACAAAAAGAAAGCTTACAGAGGGTGGAAGCAAGGACAGGTAGCCTGGGAGAAGTACAGAGAAATTGTCTAAGCAACCATGGATCAGGTTTGTAAAGCTAAAGACCTGGGAGAATTAAATCTGGCCGAGGACATCAAGGGCAACAAAAAAAGCTTCTATATGTGCATCAGTGATAAAATGAAGTCTAGGGAAAGTGTGGGCCTGGATGACCTGGTTACCTGGGATATAGAGAAGGCTGAGGGAACAACTTTTTTGCCTCCTCCTTCACTGGCAAGTGCTCCAGCCACACCACCCAAATTGCAGAAGGCAAATGCAGGGACTGGGAAAATGAAGAACTGCTTTCTGCAGGAGAAGCTCAGGTTCAAGACCACCTAAGAAACTTAATGCTGCACAAGTCCATGGGACCTGATAAAATA
>NW_008624903.1:6658-8911 GCF_000691845.1 Merops nubicus | reverse complement strand
GGATATAGAGAAGGCTGAGGGAACAACTTTTTTGCCTCAGTCTTCACTGGCAAGTGCTCCAGCCACACCACCCAAGTCACAGAAGGCAAAGGCAAGGACTTGGAGAAGGAAGAACTGACTACTGTAGGAGATGATCAGGCTGAAGACCGTCTAAGGAACCTGAAAGTGCATAAGTCATATAACCATGTAAGGTTCTGCATTGAAAGGTCGTCTTGTCCAACCTTCCAGCAGTGAGCAGGGACATCTTCAACTAGTTCAGGTTGCTCAGAGTCCAGTCCACCCTGACTTTGCATGTTTCCAGGGATGGGGCATCATCTCTCTGAGCAACCCGTTCCAGTGTTTCTCCACCCTCATTGTAAAAAATGTCTTCCTTCTATCTAGCCTCTTAGTCTAAAAAATCTACCCTCTACTTTAAAACCACTACCCCTTATCCTGTCGAAACAGGCCCTGACTAAAGACTGTCCACGTCTTTATTATAGTACTGAAAGTTCATGGGACCTGATGGTCCCATCTGCAGGTCCTGAGGGAACTGGTGGATGAAGTTGCTAAGCCACTTTCCATTGTAGTTGAAAAGCCGTGGCAGTCCAGTGAAGTTCCCACTGGCTGGAAAACGGGAAATATAACCCTCATTTTTGAAAAGGAAGAAAAGGAAAACATGGGGAACTGCAGGCCAGTCAGTCAGCTCTATGCCTGGCAAGATCAAGAAGCAGGTCCTCTTGGAAACTATGCTAGGGCATGTGGAAAATATGGAGGTGATTTGTGATAGGTAACATACCTTTGCTAAGGGCAAATTGTGCCTGACAAATTTGGTGGCCTTTTACAACGCCGTTATATTGTTGGTGGATAGAGGAAGAGCAACTGATGTCATCTACCTGAATTTCTGCAAAGCATTTCACACTGTCCTGCATGATATCTTTGTCTCTAAATGGGAGAGGCATGGATTTGATGGATGGAGCACTCAGTTCATAAGGAATTGGATGGATGGTCACACTCAGAGTTGCTGTTAATGGCTCAACATTCAAGTGGAGAGCAATGATGAGTGGTGTTCCTCAGAGATCAGTACTGGAACCAATGCTGTTTAAATCTTTGTTGGCAACATGGACAGAATTGAGTACATCCTCAGCAAGTTTGCTTGTGACACCGAGCTGTGTGGTGTGGGCGATGTGCTGGAGGGAAGGGATGTCATCCAGGGGAACCTTGACAGGCTTGAGAGGTAGGCCCATGTGAACATCATGAAGTTCAACAATACCAAGTGCACGGTTCTGCACCTGGGTTGGGGCAGTACCAAGCACAGACAGAGGCTGGGTGATGAGTGGATTGAGAGCAGCCCTGTGGAGAAAGACTTGGGTGTGTTGGTGGATGAAAAGCTGGACATGAGCTGGCAATGTGCACTTTCAGCCCAGAAAGCCAACAGTATCCTGGGCTGCATCAAAAGAAGCATGCCCACCAGGTCAAGGAAGTGAATTCTCCTCCTGTACTCTGCTCTGGTGAGAACCCATCTGGAGTACCATGTTCAGCTCAGTACTCCCTTCAACACAAGAGAGACACAGACCTGTTGGAGCAGGTCCTGAGATGAGCCACAAAGATGATCAAGGGGCGGCAACACCTCTGCTATGAGGACAGGCTGAGAGTGTTTGCCTTGTTTAGGCTGGAGAAGAAAAGGCTCTGGGGAGACCTTATAGTGGCCTTCCAGTACCTAAAGGGGGCCTACAGGAAAGAAGGGGAGGGACTCTTTATCAGGGCATGTAGTGATAGAATGAGGGGTAACGGGTTTAAATTGAAAGAAGGTAGATTTAGATTAGATAATAGGAAGAAATTCTTTACTGTGAGGGTGGCAAAACAATGGAACAGATTGGATGGGGTTTTGAGCAACCTGATCTAGTGGAAAGTGTCCCTGCTCTTGGCAGGGGGGATGTTGGAACTAAGTGATCGTTAAGGTCCCTTCCAACCCAACCCATTCTATGATACTACACAGAATATGGCAGAGCTATGGCAGACAGTACTCCTCAAGTCAGATTTGGGTAAGACCATCTTCCTGGTTAGAATAAATTTTTCTGCTGTTCTTGAATCTTTGAAACAAGTCAATGCTTTGTTTCCAGTATTTACCTTAAGCAGATGAAATTCTCAAGAATTACAAAGGCTTTTACAACCAAGGTATTATTTCACCTCTTTTTACTCCTGGGCATTTTACATCTGGCTCCTTCAACTATCATTCCAACTGGGCCAGCAAAAGGCATGTGTATGACTGATCCC
>NW_008624903.1:0-6640 GCF_000691845.1 Merops nubicus | reverse complement strand
GACAACGAAAATATTGCTTTTTATTTCAATGGCATTAGAACCAGGTCCTTAAGACTTAAGTAGGACTTACATGGTACTTAGGTTTTATGCTTACCCTCTGTACAGGGGTGAATCTCATTCCAGCAGAATGCCACTGGAGTATAGCAAAAACTGAGCAGCAGTATAATCACCTAAGCCTGAAGGACATCCTTACTTTAAAATTTTGTACTCTGCAGTGTATATTTACATTTATTTTATATATATTTATATATACACACGTGTATATATAAAAAATGAATGTTTCGCCCATGAAAATGCTGTGCAAATTAAATGCAGAAAACATTATCTATATTATAATTTAAAAAAAAAAAAAAAAAACCACAAGAATGACTGAATGATTGAATGAATGAAAATGATCTTCATCTTTTCAGCTAATAAAGCTTTGAAGAATTCCATAAGTACCCCCGTGTGCTATTGCAGCACGTTTGCTCTTGACTGGTGATCGCATCATTATCATTAAATTTTGCTGTAATATGACTTCTATCTCCATGGCTTGTAAGGCAGTTAATCTGAAGGAATCAATTCTTGCTAGCCTTGCTGCTACCTGTGTGCAGAAGGCCAGCAGTCACGGGTGGCTGTCCTTCCATCCACTCACCGTGGTGGAAGAGGTCACTGCCTGCACTTGCTTGCCACGGCTCACTCCTTAAGCTGTCACCATCTCACCAATGTGGTGATGGTTCAGCTCCTGTCAGTGCTCCCTAGTTCAGGTCAAGCCAAGCAAGGCTAGCTGAGGCAGTTTAGGGATGTAGGCTGTTAGGCTGTTCGTCCACCAAAGCAAGTTAGGGAGCATGAACAGCTCCTTCTGGAGATCCTTGCACTGACAGTCTGCAGCAGGAGCAGGATGACGAGTTGTTGGAGTCAGTAACCTCTTTCACTGGCACAGCTGAATGTGGGAGAGGATGTCTATGTGCATCCTACTCACACACATATTTGCATTTTACGCTCTGATGAATGCCTGATGGCAGCAAAAGACTACATCACCTAAGTAAAAGGGACAAAATTGTGTATTTTAGTAAATAGAATAAGGTTTATCAGGTTACGTTACTTTCCACCACAATGTGAATAAGGACAGAGGCTTCCATCTGAAAGAACCTAATATCCCAAAGAACCTATCTTGATTCAGAGTGTTAACCTTTTTTTATAGCAATAAACTAATTTCAGTAACCCTATTGCTTTAAAAAGAATGATCCTCTGTATTTAGGCAAAATTAACTTTTAGTCATGATATACCTACCGAGTACAGGAAGATGTCAAGTTTACACCCTGGGTTTTTTTCTGAAAAAATTGTTTGTCTGAGCTGTTAGTTTCAGTTTTAACCAGGCTTTTTGTTAGGCTCCCCACAATGTATGTTAGGATTTACTTGCCAGGTTAACTTCCCTGGACCTCTGCCTAAGCAGTGATTTGCCTGTGGAGGCTAGGACACTGTGGCTAAGTCAGGCTTTGCAGGATATGCCCCTTTCTTCCCTCCTGGGCATCTGTACTGAGCTCATTTTAAGCCACATGAAGCAAGGATTTTCAGCCTACCATAACTCCCACTCAAACTTGTTTGTGCCTATGAACTGAAACTTAACTTTTTTTTTAGAGATTGTTACCTCTGTCTCTCCTAAGCAACTTCCTCAGTAGAAAACAGAAATCAGTAAATAGTCTTCTTTCCTGTTCATTCTTTCATTCGTTCTCTCACATACATACATATACACAAAAAAGAGACAGAGAAAAAAGGTTCCAGTTGAGCTATAAAAATACTGTCTGGAAACACAGTTTCAATGCAAAGCTGCAAATCTATAATCATTCAAAACGGAGACCTAGAAGGAAAATCTTTCCTATTGCTCATGATAGTCTTTTTTTACGCTCCATTCCCCTCTTGATTTGTAAATTGCCAGACATAAGGTTCACAAAGAATCCCACAGAAAATATTTCATCTTTTTTAATTTCTACACTCCTCTATTTTACATCAAAACGTAACAATAATGAAGATTCATCTTCCTATCCTTTTATCTGTGCCTCGCTCGCTTGCTTGTCTTTGCTCATTAGCTTTGATATCATAGTGCCATCTACTTGATCAACAGAGTCAGGTTATTTTCCTTAGAAAACGACTGTGCTGCTGTAACCCCAAAGAAATCAAAGGGCTGCTCGATTTCTCAGCGAGTTCCCTGCTGCTCCTCACCAACTAGGACTTTTCAAAGCAGCACTGCCTGTATAGGGACACGCTGTTGGGAGCAGGCCGAGCTCTGAGCCTGTTTCATAAACTCATACAAAGCCCCAGCTGGACAGTGGTGGGACCCACTGGCGCTGTGGGGACAATTCAAGTCCTGCTGACCCTTCTCTCAGCATCCCCTCTTCTCTCCAGCAGGTGCTGCATTTGAGAGCCGGGACCCTCCCTGTGGGCAGAAAACACATCAGGCTATTGTATGTGTAAACTGGGGCAGAGGCTTTGTTGGGAGTGAGAAAGCATCACAGCAGTCAGAGGAGACAGATTGCATTGCCTGATAGGTTGAGCCGTCGCTTCTTAAAAATACCCACAGCCTAGCCTGAGCCCCATCAGGCATATGCTTTATTAATTTCTCCTACAAATATTTAGACAAGAAGCACTATAGACAGGGCTAAAAGAAATTATTGCTGTGCACTTACTTCTAAATTTCTCTACAGGAATCACCAGTCTGGCAAGATCAAGAGTAGGAGTGAAGGTGACACTGCCACACCAAATAACTTTTTGCCTACAAGACAGGCTTTTTCTCTTTTTGTACTATCTAAAGGTGTTTGAAGTTTTTTTTTTCTCTGTATATTTCAAAGGTATTTTGATCGATTCATTGTGAAAAGTCAATGTGTAGACTCCAGTTTTACCTGTCCTTAAGCCTTCCCTTTTTATTTGCTTTTATCCTCACCCATCACTCTGTTATTATCTTACCAGCACAGCTGCAAACAGGTAGAGTGCATACCAGCAACTTTCCAGGGATCAAAGACCTCGGGTGGCCCTTCCACATGATTATTCTTACCAAAGCCTCAACTTTTTATCCCTCAGAAGACATCTGTGCTAAGACTCTGCATACAGGCAGAGTGACAAGAGATACAGGCTTGCTTTTCTACAGACCTAGGCTTCCTAGCCTTCCACCTCTGAGGAGGTAGGACAGCTTTATGCAGCAGTACCGTGGTACCTTTCTGTTTCTCTGCTGCCTGTCAAATGTAATCACTTTACCTGGACAAAGCTGTCGCTGGCTGGTGAGGTCACTCTGCAGCTGTGTATTGAGAAACTCTTCTCGCTTGGTGGCTGTGCTGGCCATTGCAGTGAACAAACTTGAAAGTGGCAGTCTGGTGTCATTGCCACAGAACTCCAGCAGTGGTCCGTGCCTCCAGCCAAAGAGAACAGTCACAGTAGTCAACCCACACCAGCATTTTTCATATATGCTCTGGGATAGTAAGTTATAAAGAAATCTTCTGTAACAGCTGTCAGGTATTACAAGGAAACAAATAACTGTTTGCTTACTTAATGGCCATCAGTCTTGATGGCGCTCCCGGTTTGTTTATAGCTCAGGACTGAGATAAAGGTTAGCATTGACCATGCAACAATAAGCTCTTATATGTGTCTAATACAGTTGCTTGGGAACACAATGCCAATATTTTCTGTGTTGACACCAGCACCTGTTCTGTCTCTTGAGCAGGGTGGCTCCCATGCAGATAACTCCTTTGTGAGTGGTCGCATCAACTGGATTCCAGTTTGCTCTGTAGAATTAAATGAGCACAACATTGAGCAGCTAAAGAGATTTTCATGTTAATTGTAAAAAGAACATTTTGTCTGTGTAGATGCTGAATATTACCTCTTTTCTTACAGATTAATGACTTTGATACTACTTGACCATCAGCTGTTACCAGGGCCAGAAGGAAGCAGGAGTAATTTGGAAATTGAGAGAGGATTGTTCATATTATTGTGAGTGGCAGCTGAAGCCGAGTACTTCACATTCAGTTCTGACTGTGCTTTCTTTCTGTGGCATTTTGTTACAATCCAGGTAAAGTGAAGTAAACAGTAATAAGAGTTTATGAGGGTATCTTGCTCAAATTCGCATCTGATTGGTTTTACACATTCCTCCTCCTGACTGCACTGTCACAACCCACCAAGTGTAAAAGAATCACTGGATTTAACCGATAGATAAACCAGGATGGGTCTCAACCCAGCCTCCTTCCAGAGGGGATAGGGAGGCCACCAGTCCTGAATGCCTCCCCCTTGCTTGAAGTATTATGGAAGACATTATTTTCAGTCTTCTCCATGATAAGCGGCACAGAGGAGATACTTTGAGGTCGCTGAAAGTACTCCTCTACATTTCCAAACTGTGGTGTAAGCTTGCTCCTGGCTGCCTCAGAAATAGTGGTACCGGCTGAAGGCAGATAAACCATTAGCAAGCACAAAGGCAGCAGCAAACCACAGCTGGCTTTCCCCGTGGCTCTTCCCTTGCTGAACCAACACATACCTTTTCACACTCTGCACCTGAGCTGAGGAGGAAGAGGAAGACAACTTTTGCATGTGGGTAGGTTGCTGTCATAATGAACACCTGAGCAAACTTTACTGTATCCTGTCTTGGCTGTAACTCTGCTTGCGTGGCAGAGAGCCTACAAAGCCAAGAATTTTACAGATTTTGCTCTTGCACTTCCACACAGCCAAAATATATGCCTCAGTTCTCCCTCTCCCAAACCATCTTAATTTAAATAAATATAATTAAATCTCATATAAATGATAGGACCTGTGTCTTCTGAAAAGTATGACACCATAAAATCCTGGCTGATATAAATACCTTCTCTGGGCAATGCTGGTCTAAGCAACCACCAGCCCTAACCCCAACGGCTCACATGTGCCCCTGCATCATCTGCTGCCTCCCCCTGCCACAACTGCTCTTGTAGCTCGGTGGTGAACTCAACAGGAGCACAGACCCAGATGGAAAATAGCCCAGGGGAAAGGGGGAAGGGAGGGAGGGAGTTTTCAGCCAGATCAGTTCCTCCATCTCATCTCAAATGCGAGTGTTTACATCCTGCAGCAACAGTGGGAACAAAATTATCCAGGGAAGGGGGGGCAGAGAGGGTGGTGGCTGTTTAAACCAGTTTTACCACCCTCACTGTATGCCAAGCTGTTGCTTCAGAAAAAAAAAAAAAACAAAAACCTGAGGAAGTCCCTAGTGTAAGGAAATGGGGTGGCTGGTTTCCCTCACCTCCCACCTTAATCTGTGGGGCTTAGATGCTTCTCACAAGAGTGCCACCGGTCTGTCCCTGCTTACGCCTGTCTTTGCTGTCACCACTACTTTGTTTTTCAAGGAACTTTTGTGGTCTGGCTTACAAAACAAAGAGTTTCCTAGGGAATATCAAAGAGGAGGCACGACGTAACACATGAATTGCCTACGTAATGTGTGACTTCTCTGTGTGAGCACAAGGTCTTCCCAGTATTCCCCTGACTGCCTTGTTGCTCTGCCAGGCTGTGTTAGGGCTGGGCACTTTGTGCAGCACTGGCACAGTGCTCCAATTTGACGTAGTAAGTTGCTTAACAGTTTCATAACCTTTTCCTTTCACTGCTGAGCAGACATGAGGGGCTTTGATGAGAGGTTGCATCACAGGACCAGCTTCTTAAAGAAAAATTTTATTTTTCTTAAAGAAAAATAAAAGCTGGAAATGAGGTTGTACTGCTGTGTTGCATCTCCACTTGTTTTTTACTACGCAGTCCTTCGGGGACACAGTGTGGCAATGCTAAAGTGATACACTCTGCCAGTGTATGTCAGAGGGATATTAGTTGTGTCCCCTGGCAGACGCTGTGGCAATGAGCGTGCTGAGGCTGACACCGATTAGGCTGCACTGTGGAGCTCCCAGCAGGCGTCTCCTCGGGCAGCGAGTGGGTATCACAGCAGTGGCAGTGATTGCTGCTGATGGCTGTTGGGGCTCTTCCCAGGATAAGTCCGGTCCAAGCTTAGATGCCAGCAGCTCCTGTTGTTTTAACATGAACTTGATTAGACTCACGCTATGGAGAATCACTAGAGAGTGCATGCCTGCCAGAGGCCATTGCTAACGGGCAGGGTAATAAGATCTCTTCCAGGGGCCAATCCAGCAGTACTATAAGCACATAATATTTGTGTCCAGTTCCTTGGCCATCAGAGCATGGTTATTTGTTGCAACAGACTACACAGGTCCTGGGCAGTCCTTCATGTCACCTCTGTGCACAAAGCAGGACACAGCCCAGTTTGAGACAAATGTCATCTCTATGCAGCTCCCCACCTCCCAGCAAGGTTTTCGTTTCCTTCTCAGCCCGTTTCTTCATTGTCCTGGGGGATCAGTCTTCCTTCCAACCTGTAGATAAGGAGTTTCCCACCTAAATGCTACATGTCCCAGTGTGGTCAGGAGCCTGGCAGATGCAATTCTATACGCAAGGAGCTGGGGTCCTCACCAGGCTGCCGGTGTGGCAGTGGCCCTGGGGAAGGAGAAGGAGCAAGGGAGCGAGGCTCAGGGGGTGGCTGGGCTCCCTTTCGCGTTCGCCTTGCCCTCTGCTTCCCCACTGGTGCCCGCTGAAAGCGTGGCCACGTCCTGACACACCGGGAGGACACGACTGCAGCCCGGGGCGCCGGCACCCGCGGCGG
>NW_008624902.1:0-25770 GCF_000691845.1 Merops nubicus | reverse complement strand
CCAAGCAAAACAGATGAATGTGTCTCAGATTTTCCTTTTCATGGAGAAGCTTCAGTCCCTTAATCAACTTTGTAGCTCTCCATTGGACTCTCTTGAGTAGTTCCCTGTCTCTCCTGAACTGGGGAGCCCAGAACTGCACACAGAACTCAAGATGTGGCCTCATCAGGGCAGAGTAGAGTGGAAGGAGAACCTCCCTTGACCTGCTAGTCATGTCATGCTCTTCTCAATGCACCCAGGATATTCATCCAGGTCATTGATGTATATATAAAACAAGAGTGAACCCAGTACTGACTCCTGGGGAACACCACTAGCTACATGCCTCCAACTAGACTCTGTGCTTCTGATCACAAGAATCTGGGCTCTGTCGCCCAGCCCGTTCTCAATCCAGCTCACTGTCCACTCATTTAATCCACACTTCCTAAGTTTACCTATGGGGATGTTATGGGAGACACATGGGATGTTATGGCAAAAGCCACTGAGATAGACAACATCCACTGCTGTCCCTTCATGTACCCAGCCTGTCATGTCATCACAGATGGCTATCAGATTGGTCAAGCATGATTTCCCCTTGGTGAATTCATGTTGACCATTCCTGATAACTTTCTTTTCCTCCCCGTGCTTAGAGGTGACCTCCAGAATGAGCTGTTCCATCACATTTCCAGGGATGGGGGTGAGGCTGACTGGCCTGTAATTTCCTGGGTCCTCGTCCTTGCCCTTTTTGAAGACTGGAATGACATTGGTTTTTCTTCAGTATTTGGGCACCTCTCCTGTTCTCCATGACCTTTTAAAGATGATGGAGAATGTCTTAGCAACATCTGCCAGCTCCCTCAATGAGACAAATGGGAGTGAGACAAAAGAAAAAAGACAAGAAAGCAAGAGAGAAAGAAAAGGCCTCTCCTGTTCGAAAAAAAAAAAAAACAAAACCCAAAAAAACCAAAACCCAAAAACCACATTCAACACCAAAGAACAGTATGAAAGAGACAGGGCTCAACACATTATTACATATAAATTATTTTGGATGTATCTGACAAAAGGAATGAGATTGCTTTCTGTTACTTTAGCCCCTCAGAAGGCTGCAGTCTGAGAGTCACACTCTTCTAGACCAGGTGACCTCAAGTGCCTGAGGTGCAAAGGCCTTGTAGGATGATTAAGCACTTACAATAGTTCTCCATATTGTCTTATGATTCTTGAACAGAAAAGGTAAGATATTTTACACTTACTACATATGTGAAAATATATTACAGAAGTTAATATTCATATTGCAGGGATAAGACTGAAATTGTGATACGTAAAAATAACTCCTGAGATTCGGTGTGATACATTCACCTATGCATTAAGTATATGTACAAAACAAGGAAGCTACATAGTATTTATATATACATTTAGGAATAAATCAATAATATTTATTTTTAGTTTATATAGTGGCCATGTTCCATGACTCGAAGACAAATTAACAGAATGTATTTAAAATAAAGACCAGAGTGAACTGTTGTTCAATGTATGAGTCCACCTACAGAATAATAATCTTTATAGTTTACTCAATATAATTCATTATTTTCCCTTGTGTTTCCAGTTTTCTGATCTTTGGATACAGTACTTTAATGACAGCATCAAAATATTATGAATAAGCTATTAGTTTGTGGTATTTCAGTCTCAAACTTCCAGTCTGAAAACTTGACATATTCATACTTATAGAGATACTCACAACGCAGTTTCCATCTGTTTTCCTAAACCAGTGATATTTAGTCATTGAGTGGAGCCAATGTGAGCAGAGATATATATCGAATGTATATACTTGATGATGATTTTTCACCAGTAGATAAAAACTGGGTAATAGGAACAATTTTCTTAGGACCAAAGGGTAACTCAGCCTGAAATGGACCTCTGGAGGTCTCTTGGCCAGCCTTCTGCTCTAAGAAGGGGCAACTATGGGTCTTGAAAACCTTGAAAAGGATGGAGACTGTATGGCCTCTGTCGGCAACCCCCTCCAATGCATCATTGCCCACAGGATGAATTTTTTTTTTAATTTGTATCAACTCAGGACCACTTTTGTTGAACTTATGTCTGTTAATTTTTCATACTTCAGAACTGTAACATTTCTAAGGTGATATTTTTAAAAGAAAACACACTAAATATGTAATTGTGTTATTGTTGCCAGTATGTGACTCAACAGCATTGTGTACATTTCTCAGACGAATCTTTTTTCCAACTTCTTTGGCATCTGAATATGTTCAGAATGAAAGGCTATTAAATGATTAACATTTTAATGGAGCAGAAAGATACTTAAGTTGAATTTATGTTCATGAAACTCTTCACTCCAGATATACTCATATTTCTGGTAAACAAAGGAAAAAAAGTCTGTGTATAATAAAAAATTGTAAATCTTTAGAAGTTATGAAGAAATAAACAATGAAAAATACTCTTGAGAGGTTGAACATGTTAGAAAAGAGGATATTTTATTTGAAACATTAACAAGATGGGATATTTATAACAAATATTTAAAATTATTCATGTATTTTTGGTTTAGGAACTTGCAAAATGAAAAGCATCAGATAACAGTCACTTTTTTACACGGGAGGCTAATCTAAAGGTCAACCCTTATGGAACAGAATTTATGAAGGTCAGATCTGGTATGAGAGACAATTCCAAATAAAGTGAACCTCAGGCAAATATAAATACTTCCTTGGACATTTATTATAAAATGTTAATAAAATGAGAAGCCAAATACTGAGCAGCCTTTGGGATTAAAGTTTAACTGGCATAAGGATTTTACTATTCTAAAAAAAAATGTTGAGGACCTCATCTTGTCTTGAAAATAAACAGAATTTTCCCATTTGATTTAAATTTACGAAGGACCCCAGAACTTACTGAAGTTTCCTAACTGTTGGTCTCAATGTCTTTCCACTGGGCAGCAGTTCACACTCACCACTTCTGTCTCAGGGAAGCCTCTAACGCTGTGATCGTTTGTGGTTAGAAATATGAATCCAGTTGTACATGTGTACCACTTAAGCTTGGGGAAAGGAAAGAGATTTGTGAGTACATCCAGGATTGACCAACAGGAAAAACAGGGTCCTGAAAGAAGTATTTAATCTCCAACACTAAGAAGAATGTATCTATTCCCCATCAAGTAACTATTTTGAAAATGTCATTTCCCATAATGTCATCTCATTTACAGAAAACATAGTTGTGATACTTGTACAGATGATTATCACTGTGATGGCTAATTAACACTAAAGCCAGACATAATTGCTAATTAATTACCTTGTGAACACCTAAGTCTCTGGAACAATTCACTCAAGGGGTTGATTTTACAAATTTCAAAATAACTAGCAATTTGTGTTTCCTATATTAACAAATGCAATTAATTGCCTAAAAGTAGTACATAAGCTTTGCAGCTATCACCATGAGCATATTTAAGGCAGCTCACATTTATTTTCATGAATTTTCTAATATATATACCAAGTTTCCATTGTTTGTTATTATTCTTTTTATAAATAGTCTTTGAAGCCACAGGAAAAGCTAATTTAAAAAAAAAAAAATACAACTGTTGGCAATGACGTGTTCTAGGCTACCATATCTTCTTCTAGTTAATTCTTATTTCTTTGTGCTTTTTTTTTTAATAAATAACATTGTCAAAGGTAAGTTCCCTAACAGTTTAATCCAAGTCGCATCTACAAGACAGTAACTTGATCTTTGTTTATATAGTCTACCTATGGGAGATTTCACCTTGTTTAGATAGAACTCTTTAATAAAATCAATTTACAGTGAGAAACAGAGATTATACTTAGTGGTCACTATTTGAAAGCAATATTTACCATAAGGATGTCATAGAAATTTAATAGATGTTGTTCATGGGAATTGAATCTGTCTTCTTTATCAATAAAAAAAAGTGAAGTCTTGCAGTATGTTGCTCTGTTGTCTAGATCACACTGTAGCAGTAATAGCACGCTAGTACAGTGTGCTTAAACTCTGTGCCTCAGCCTTTGTTGTGATTTCAGGACTCTGTGGAAATCAAGGCCAGTAAGCGCAAGGCACAGTGATGGATTTCCATAGGCATGCGAGGAGGGGTCTGAATGAACCAGTGAAAATACCATGACACACTGCTGTTGAGCATAAGTATCTGCTCTGTTTGCCTGCATTTCCAAAAAGCACTGTCTCCAGCCTGACTTGTCACATACAGAGCTCGGCAAAGATGTAGCTGAGCATGAGGTTCTGTTTTTCCCAAGAAGTGACATCTACCAGAGGCAGAAATGTGCTCTGTGGCAGGGTGAGGCATAGACAGGCTGCACTGTATTACCTCTCATCAAAAACAGAAGTTCCTGTGAATAAAAAATGGGTATGGCACCCATGCAAAGAGACACGTTACAGGGTGGGAAAGACAGAAATGATATTAAGAGGAAAATAATTCATCCAAAGACCACTGGCTGCTGCTAGCAACATAAATACTGCATAGTGAAATATAAGTCCAAGGACGGTTTGGTTTTAGCTAACCATGTAGATTCCTGTAGATGAGTTTACTTGTTAGTGATGGCTTGATGTAATTATGCTAACTGCATTTCCCTGATCTTAAAGTTCGGCTGCCACAGCAGCACCCAGCTACTGAGTTTTAGGAACAAGCTATCTTTGCCCACTCACAGCACTTTGGTGGTTTTTTGTTTGTTTGTTTTTGTTTGTTTGTTTGTTTGGTTTGGTTTGGTTTGGTTTGGTTTGTTTGTTTGTTTGTTTGTTTATTTTTTCAGCTTCACATCACTTTGTTTTTCACGTTCTTTGGTACAAGCTACCAATCGTCAGTACTAGTTAGAGCACAAAACCTCTGAGTCTGGAGCTAATACAGCCCCAGTGCTATCTGAGAGCTGTTTGAAGTTTCTTTGTAAAACACAACACAAATGTTTTCCCTGTTTCCATTTTCTCTGTGCTTCTCTTTCCCACTAACAACTGTGCTTGGCTGTCAAACTTTTCTGCACTAGATCGGAAGGTTAAGTCTAAACTTACTGTAAAGTGACTTTTACATAAAGTGTCTTCTAGGATCATTCATCCTTTTCTACTTACATGCACTGTAAGGGAAGCTGCCTAAGATTTTGAGTTCAGCCTTATTGCAGGATGTGAAGTAATTTGTTCTAATTCTATGTCTTACATAAAGTCAAAGCTCTAAGAAAGATACTTCCAGTTCAAGCAAAGGCTTGGTTGGTCACAGAGCTAAACTGGCCTGCCTTGACTCTACCTGCTGTTGAAACACAACTATATTTTTGCAGGTCTTTGCTTCTTTTCTCTACCTCATTGCCTTTTATTGCATTGCCATTATTTCTTCTTTTCCTCTGCTTTTCTGTCCCTTTGACTTAAGCTGTGTTTATATTAGCCACTCTTATTCTTTCAGTTTTATCCATCACTGATGTCTCCACTGTTTTGTTATATACTCCTGTACCATCTGTTTTTCATGTTGGACCTACCTTCTATTTTGTAGCCCTTCTGCTCTTGACTTTTGTTTATTTTAGAATATTGTAACTGTATTGACTCCATATATCCACTGCCCAGAGATGAAAAACTTGATTCTTCTTCCTTTTCAATACTTTTCTCTTCTACTTTATAACATAGAAAATAAAAGTGGCATTTCCTTGTTTTGTTTTTTTTTTGTTTGTTTGTTTGTTTGTTGTTTTTTTTTTTCATTCCAGGGGCTGAAACAAGAAGATTTGTGTCTTTTTTCATCATGGATTTTTTTTTTTTTTAAGTTCTTCTAATGTCCCATCAGTGTCAAGCAGAGAAAAGAACAGAAAATGGGTTATACAAGGTGGAAAAATGAAATCAATAGCTCGGAAACAATTCCTAAGGAGCTGACAAGAAACCTTTCTGTACATATTGGCTAGCAGAAGTAATTGCAAGCCATTTGGGCCATAAATTGCTCCTTGATTCTTTCTTTTGAAGCTTCTTTCAGATATTGTTGACATTCATCTTACCATTACAAACCTGCAACTCTTTTTTGAGGTCAACAGAAGCAAATGAGGGAACTAGTGTTTTTTTTTTTTTTACACACATCTCTACCTCTACTTTTGCTGTAGCTCTGGTAACTAATGTTTACAGTAGGAAAGAGTAGAAGCTGTTTATTATTTTTTAAACATATCAGGAATTAGAAACAAACCTGACCTTGAATGTAAGCTTTCTCATTGGATCAATTTGATCTAAAAATTTCCCTTAACACAACTCTATGCACATCTAGGAATAAAAAGTCATTAAGTATGCCTTGTTCACATAAAACATCTAGATAAATGTTCTTTAGAGAGGAACGGCTAAAGTCTTTTTATGATGTAAAAAGTCGCAAAAGGTTTGAAGTAAAATACAGGTGGTTTTGTTTATATACACTGTGGAACAAAAAGAAACAAATACTATTATCACATTGCCTGAAATAGATAATGATTTGTACATTTTGGCTGATTTTGCCCAAAGTACCAGTGTATATGGCAGTATGTAAAAGCAACCCTGTATGTGTCTGACCTCTCTTGATAGTTACATAACTTGCCTTAAATGATAGATTGATTGATTATTACCCAATCAGTTGGACTTTATAGAGACCTGTCATTTTCCTTTGTATTTTAGCTGACATCTATATTAAAGTCTATTAAAAGCAAGATTATCTATGTATTTGGACTGGTATTTTTTGTTTTTCTTTGTGTTTTTCAGCAATTTGTGATTTAAATTCCCAGTTGAGACCCTTGCTTTTTAGAACGTTATACACTGTATAGGACTTTCTTTATTCACCCATCATCTTCCACATTGTGCTGTGCATAAAGATTTTCTTTATGTTACATTTCCACAGTGGGTTAGTAACTTTAAGAATGTTTGTTATATATGTAGCTTTTAAAATACACTCCAAGGAACAATGCTAAGCTTCTTTTCTTCTATATGTCAGGCTAAAAATGGAATCTGAAATACTTGTGAAATAAGGTTTCTTAAAGCCTTTAAAATCCATGCTGTGCCTAATTGTATAGTCTTAATGCTTTCATGAAGATATATATAAAAACATAATAAAAAGTGTACACTCATCCTATTGTCACAGAAGTCGCTATATGGTCATTGTATTATTTTAACCATACTGACGATAATTTTGAGCATTTTTGCTTGAGATATGTTGTATTCTCTTCAGGGATCAGTGCCCTGTTGAGATATGAACTTTCTATGTTGTTTTTTTTTTTTTGGTTGGTTGTTTGTTTTTAAAAAAAGATATCAGTCAGCTATTAAACTGATCTATTTTTGAGTGCTGACATGTATTTTTGACATAGTCAGACCTCAGTCATGCAGATGCTGATTTCCAGAATGCAATGTTCTCTCCTATAATTACTATAGGAGGGTGTAGTTTTGCTAATCATTTTAACAAAGCTAAACAGAATTGTTGATAATGCAAGTTCCTTTCCTGAGATACTGAATTTGTGAGTCAAATAAGTAAAGTGCATTGGAAGCAAGATGGTATGTAAACAACAGTTTAAATGCTTGCATTATAAATAAAAGAATCAATGATCACTTTTCAATGAGTCCATCTCACCTGGCCTATGATTTCATACTTTGATGAGCTAGTCATGCTAAAAAAGTTACACAGGTAGATTTGGACACTACAAGTTATTTATGACTAAATGTAATGACTAAAATAGGTAGGTTTTTAAATCCTCCATAATGCTACTGCATACTGATGGTAATTTGAGGAAAGAAATTTTTGTCTCTGTCTCTTTCACTGAAGTGAACAATATGTGACATATTTGATCTGCTCTTTCTAACATATGTTTAAAATATGGTTGTAATTGAGATGTTAATTCCAAACAGTAACAAAGAGAAGTAATTTGTGGAGGAAGCACAGGGAGGAGTTCAGATTACTGTGGTGAACTAATGCTGCTTCCATGTTCAAAAGACTGATTATTTTCATTTAATTGACCCATGGCTGTTCTTGCAGGATAAAGAAAAGCTGACTGTGGAAATGCTAAGATTCTGCTATATATGAGGCTGTAAAAGATTGACTGACCAAACTGGTGCATTGAAGAACCCCATATAATTTAGAGGCTAATTTTTGGAGACACCTTATCTATTCCACTTTGAAGAAGAGTGCTGAAGAAGGATTTGGTGGTGGGTTTTTTTTTGTTTGTTTGTTTGTTTGTTGTTTGTTTGTTTGTGGTTTTTTTTGGGTTTTATGTATATCTCCCCTGCCAACGAATCCCACAAGATACTGCAATTCAGCTTAGCCTACTATAATGAAAAGAACATACCTCAAGAAAGAAATTGCTCTTGCCTAACAATGTACCTTGCCAAAGTTAAAAAAAAAAATATGCTATTTTAATGAACACAGTTTGGATAAGATTTACTATTTGATAAGTATTACAAAAAATATAGACTCTATAATTTAAAAGCTTCTAAAAATAAAAACAGATGAAGTGCAATTTTGCAAAATAAAAGCATTTTATGGAGAATACGTATTTTGGTGGAATGGAATAATTTATTCACCTATTTGATTTTTCTCAGCTATCCAACTTGTACTGCAATATTACTTGAACTGCAGTAATTTATAACAGCAAGTGCTATATTTATTTTCCAGATAAAAATATATTAGTTTCTCTCCTCTGTAGCATTCTTTTATGACTTTTATATATACCTATACATATCAAAACAATGAAGTCACAAACCATTTTTTATTATACAACTCAAACCTTTCTCTGAGAATGACATTTCAGTAACAGTATACTAACTGGCCAATTTTGCACGTGTATTTCCTATGATAATTACATGAAATTATGGAAAATCTCATAGAGAGTTACACTATATCTTTATTCTGCATGAGTTTGGAATTGACTTTTAATATACAGAACTGATTTATTAATATCTCATTTTATTTGGGATTAAATTATTTGGTTTTGAATGAAATTCTGAATATTCCAATAATTACCTAGATTTTTGCTGTATTTGAATTTCATCATAGAACCACAAATTCACAGAATTACTTAAATTGGAAGAGACTCGTGGAGCTAATGCAGCCCTTTCAGCTGAAAAACAAAAAAAAGCTTTTTCTTATGTTTCAGTGTAATTTCTAGTGTTTCAGTTTGTGACCATTGAGTCTTGTCCTGTCACTGGACACAACTGAGAAGTGCCTGGCTTCATCTTCTTTACTCCATCCCAGGAAGTATTTCATACACATTGCTAAGATCCCCTAAAGTCCTATCTTCTCTAAGCTAAACAGTCCCAGCTCTCAGCTCTCTCAGCCTCTCCTCGTATGACACATGCTCCAGTTTCTCAATGATCTTCATGGCCCTTGATGAACTTGCTCCAGTTTGTTCATCTTTGTCTTCTGCTGAAGAGCCCAGAACTACACCAAATCTCCATTCATGCATTTTACCTATCCCTTGTCTTTTTCTGATGCTTTTCCTCTGAAAAATCAGGTAGAGTAATTTTGTATGTCACAAGTTTTGGTGTAACAGAGGAAAGGGAATCACTGTAGACAACTGCTTTTTAATTAAATAGTTATTTGGAATTTTAGGAAAAATATAAAATGACTAAATTGTCATGTCTCCACTGCTGACCATTCCTATGAACCTGTGTGTGCGCCTGTGTAGCTTCTATATGTCACAGTGGGAAGGGGCAGGGGGAAAGCAGGGAAAAAAATTGATGGTTCCACATTCACATATTATCATTTATCCTGAAACACAATAAGGTGCACTGCTGGCTCATGGTCATACTGCTGTCCACCAGGACCCCCAGGTACCTTTCCCCTGTGCTACTATCTAAGAGGTCAGTCCCCAGTCTATACTGGTACATGGGGTTATTTTTTTCCCAGATGCAAGACTCTACACTTGCCATTGTATTTCATTCAATTTCTCCTTGCCAAACTTGCCAGACAGTTTAGGTCTTGCTGAATGGTAGCACAGCCTTCTGGTGTGTCAGCCGCCCTTCCCAGTTTTATATTATTATCAAACTTGCTGACAGTGCACTCTGTTCCCTCATCCAGGTCACTGATAAATATATTGTATAGTACTGGCCATAGTACTGACACCTGAGGGACTCCACTAGATACAGACCTCCACCTAGACTCTGCCCCATTGACCACAACTCTCTGACTTCTTTCCTTCAACCAGTTCACAATCCATTTCACTACCTGATCATCCAGACCACACTTTCTCAGTTTAGCTGTGAGTATGCTGTGGGAGATGGTGTCCAATGCTTTACTGAAAGCAAGATAAACCACTGCACTACCATATCTATACACCTGTTTTTTTCTTCAAAGAAGGCTATCAGGTTGGTCAAACATTACTTCCTCTTAGTAAAACCATGTTGACTGCTCCTAATGACCTTCTGTCCTTGATATGGCTAGAGACAGTGCCAAGGATAAGTTGTTCCATCACCTTTCCAGGGATGGAGGTGAGGGTGACTGGTTTGTAGTTATCCAAGTCCTTCTTCTTGCCCTTTTTGAAGACTGGAGTGACATTTACTTTCCTTCAGTCCTCAGGCACCTCTCCTGTTCTTCATGACTTATTAAATATGATCTAGCAATGACTTCCGCCAGCTCCCTTAGCACTTGTGGGTGCATCCCATCAAGGCCCCTGGACTTATGTACATCCAGATTGCTCAGTTGATCCGTAACCCAGTCCTCATCAGCCAAGGAAAATTCCTCCTCTATCCTGACTTTATCTGGGGCTTCAGAGGTCTGGGGCTCCGGAGAACAGTCTCCAGCAGTATAGACAGAGGCAAAGAAGGCATTCAGTAACTCTGCCATCTCTGTATCCTCTGCCACCAGGTCATCCACCTCATTCAACAGTGGGCCTACATTGCCCCTAGTGTTAGTTTTGTCTGCAGTGTATCTGAAGAAGCCCTTTCTGTTGTCCTACCACATCACTGTAATTTCCACCAGATCATAACCCCTTGCCCACACATAGATTTCCAGCTCCTGTTTATTCCCCATGATGCATGTATTGGTGTACAGGCATTGCAGGGAGTGAGCTGAGCACGCTGATTTCATCCTAGGAGGAGGGGAGACCTTATTCCCCATGCTGCATGCTTTGGTGTGCAGGCATTCCAGGAAGGGAGTTGGTTGTGTCGGTTTCACCCCCCACAGTGCCACACTTAGGCTCAACTCTAGTGAGCCAAATTTTATCCCCTTTGCCCTTCAAAACTAGTTTAAAGCCCTTTCTATGAGCTCCACCAACTTGTTCAAAAGGATTCTTTTCCCCCTTTTGGACAGAGGAATTCCATCTGTCACCAGACTCAGTGCCGTGCACATTTCCCCATGATCAAAAAACCCAAAGTTCTGTCAGTGGCACCAGTGTCTAAGCCACCTGTTAATCAGGTGGGTTTTCATTATTTGTTCAGTAACTCTTCCCACCATGACAGGGATAGAGGAGAACAGTACCTGTGCTTCTGAGCCTTCAGGCATACTCCCCAATATCCTAAAGTTCTTTTTAATCGTTTTTGAACTCTCTGTGATCTCATCAGTATCCATCTGCATTACCAACAGTGGGTAATAGTCAGCTGGCCGCACCAGCACAGAGAGGTTCCTGGTAACATCTCTAACCCGGGCCCCAGGGAGGCAGCAGACTTCTCTGTGGGATGGATCTGGTTGGCATATGGGGCCTTCAGTTCCCTTCAGAAGGGAATCACCCACTACTATTACCCTTTTTTTTCTTAATTGTAGCAGTCTTCATGCATGATGGCAACTGACTTACCCTGTGTGACTCCTGGGGTGGATCCACATCACCATCTTCTTTTGCCTGGTCGCCAACTTCCAGAGCCCCATACCTGTTGTGCAATGGCAACTGGGAAGACATGGGAGGCTGGGAAGGGATTCCCCTGCTTTTTCCCTTTGTCGCCCATTACCACCCCCCGCCATAAGAGGGATGGAGGAGAACACTACCCGTGCTCCCAAGCCTTCAAACATTCTCCACAATGCCCTGAAGTCCTTTTTAATGGCTTTTGAACTTCTCTTTGTGACCTCATCAGTACCAATCTGCATTACCAACAGTGGGTAACGGTCAGCTGGCTCCACCAGACCAGAGAGGTTGCAGGTAACATCTCTAACCCGGGCCCCAGGGAGGCAGCAGACTTCTCTGTGGGATGGATCTGGTTGGCATATGGGGCCTTCAGTTCCCTTCAGAAGGGAATCACCCACTACTATTACCCTTTTTTTTTCTTAATTGTAGCAGTCTTCATGCATGATGGCAACTGACTTACCCTGTGTGACTCCTGGGATGGATCCACATCACCATCTTCTTTTGCCTGGTCGCCAACTTCCAGAGCCCCATACCTGTTGTGCAATGGCAACTGGGAAGACATGGGAGGCTGGGAAGGGATTCCCCTGCTTTCCTGAGAAAGGACCAATTTCCATTGCCCCCCATCTCTTAGGTTCCCTCTGTTAACCTGGCTACAAGACAGTAGGGGATCCTGTGTTTCTTGTGACATCTCTCCTTGCTGCTTATGCATCAAGGATGGTAGATTCTTGGTCCCCCAATCTATCTCTTGGACTCCCTGATACTCCTCAGCCTTTCCACCTTCTCCTTCAGGTCATTCTCCTGGTCACTTGGAACCCAGCTATTGTCTTCGCTGCCATCCCTTACGAGTGCCAGGCTCCAGAAATTCCTGCAACCAGAGATCCAGACTCCTGCATGTTTACATGGGACCTCTGTCTGTGTCGCCACATTTCTTCAGACAGCAGAGTTTGCACCACTTGCCACGTGTAGCCTAGGCTGAGGAAAACAAACCCCTCAGCACCAGTCCTGCCACTTCCTTACAAATATCCTCAAGACATTTCACAGTATGTTTTTCCCCTTGCACAGCATGCTTAGGTAATAGCCATTCTGGAGTTTTAATGGTACGAACTTCAGGGGTCACCACTACATGACAAAATCAACCCCATAAAAATGTTGGTTATATATTAACTTGAATATTCCTGAAATACAACTATTTAGTCAAACAACATTTAACAGTGTCAAAAGTGTATCAACATCACTGCTTTATATTTTATATTTAGGGAACAACACTGATGCTTCAAATTGCTAGTATTTTATGAAATACTCACATAAGTAATCTGTTGTGGAATTGTGACTTGCAGAGCAGGATGGCATGTTTTTTCTAAGCATGGACAATCAGTGCAGACAGTGAGATTCTCATAAGCCTGAGAAAGTCCGTGAAATGACCTTGAATTAGCAAACAACAAGAAGATAAGGGGGGCTCTGTTGGCGGCTCGCTCGGACAAGAATGTAAACACTGGCAGAGCTGAGGACAACAATTCTAAAGGCTGACAGGGCACATGGATAGAGCATGGACAGTGACTTTTACCAATCTGTAGCTCAGCTTAGGTGTGTGAACAGGCTTGTTAACCTATGGGGTTCAGGGGGCTGTCTCTTGTCTACTATAAAAGGCTGTATTACTTTGCAGTAAACGGATTTGTCTGCTGACCCCTTGGAGTGTGCATCTTTTCTCCGGAGTTACTTCCCAACCATCTGTATTTGAAAATCTAACAGAATTACTGTCTTTATGATATCATAGTAACAGTACAGATCAAAAGATGTAGCTGCTTATTCATAGGACGTTTATAGGAGCACAGTTGTATAAAAAACACTCAAAATGAGCTCATTTTTTTAAAATGTAAAGCAAAAAAATCAACAAACCAAAAGTGTAAAAAAAATTAATTTGTGTTCAGGTATCAAATACTGAAATAGTCCATTTACATTTTTTTCCATTTACATACAACCTTTCTTTACAATACAGAAAACCGATGTTGTTGGTATTCAAACACCTGAAAGATAACATTCACATGCAAAGTCAGCTCCTACAACAGCCTGCGTACATTATATCACCTGCAAACAAGAAAACAGGAAATTATGTGATGTTCTATATGCTTATGGACACAAGGTGAGAACGGAGTTTTTTTCATGATCTTTTTCTTGAAATGTGTCATCCCAGCACTCTTGTAATTTGCTTGTGGTGACAATCATGTTTCTCCATAGCCCTGAATACTTCTTTCTGACTTGGATTTCTTTGCTGAACTGTCCAAGCCTGGGTAGGATAGTTGTAACATCAGAAAAGGAAAAAAAGAAAAAAAAAATCATCTAATATCCAGAAAACTAAAAAACAAAGTAGTAACCACAGACGTGGGTTTTTATTTGTGTAATTTCTAGCAGCTGTAACTGTGGTACCTGAGTGTGAAAAAGAAAGGAGAACAAAAATTTTGTGTCTCTTGAAGACTGGAAAATATGTTTTGAAAATAAAAATAACATCTGTATGTAAGCAGGGATTAAATCCAAATATTTAAGAGGAATTAGAGCTGACTGCTTAGCTTCATGTCTAAATCAGCCTTAACTAACCTAGAGAACAGCTGTGGTGCCTTTGTGAGATAGAGCTGTGTGGATATGTTATGTAAAATGGCAAGCTGATTGCACTTGTTCCGTGTGACTAACATTTATCTCTCTAAATGACTTTTTATTTTTATTTGTATTTTTATTTATTTTTATTTTCAAGTGAAGAGTTATAATATTTATAAATTCTACAGACAACTGAAATTTAGCAGGCACGAAAAAACCTCCAGACAATACATATTTTCTTCATTAAACAGTGTTGAATATTTTTTTTTCAGTTCTGTGTGTTTGGGTTTGTTTTTTTTCTTTCATTTATCCAACTGTGAGGGATCTGTTACTCTGATATATTAAATACCCATGAAGATTTTGGCCCAGGCAGAAGACTCCACTTGAAGCAGTCTTAGAGGGAGAGGAACTTTCACCCTGGAAGAACGCATATACGTGTGTCATGGTTACAGGGGCTGGGACCAGTTTATCCTTATGTGGGTAGAACCAAAACTGTGTATTCTATACTCTCTATGTCAGTGCTCATGGGCTGTTAAGAAAATCATGGGTAGCAGCTGCCCAGGACAGACCTCACACCCCAGGCTATAACAGATAAGGAAAGAGGTTCAAGGTCAGGGGAGATGTTAACACCTTCCCACCCAGCAGGAGGAGTCCTCCCTGTTAATGGGCCCATCCATGCCTCGCCCCATGACTCATACAGAGCTCCCCCCAGGAGCTATTTCTGTTTAATGGACCATCAAGGACCCACTGCATGACTCACAGACTGATATCAACCCATTGTGAGATGCTCCACCCAGGGGGAGGAGCCAAGTGCTCCCACCTGGATATAAACTGGGGTTCAGTACAGCACAGGGGGTCTTACCCACTGGATTTCCAGAGGACAAGAGCTACCAGATCTTTTCTACGAGACCACTGTTTCATCTGGACTGCTACCACCACCCTAACTACAGAGTGTCAGGTTGTATTCTGACTCTGTTTGTGGTTTTCCTTTATATTATTGCTTTTATTTTTTTTTTTCTCATTAAATTGTATTTCTGACTTGGAGTCTCTCACTGGTTTGTTTTCAAACCATTACAACGTGAGACTTGCAGAAATGCAGGAGTTCACTCCACTACCTACGGATTCAGGATTGAAGATGTGCTGCTCTGGCTCTGAACTGGTGAAGGATAATGAGAGTGTGCCACCACAGACTAATAGTCCCATACTGCTTCCCAGACAGAACACATTGCTCATTCTCTCCCTGGGCTAGCAAGCCCCTGTACCACCAGCTATAACTTTTACTCTGGCAGCTTGTTTATTAAATATTCATATTAATTAATACTGATGTAGTAAAAACAAGGTAAAGATAGATTGTTACATTTTTCTATTTTTAAATTCTGTTGAACCTGAGAAGCCTCCAGTATTCTGAAAGCAACTGCTCATACATTAAGAAATGCTACATTTACAGTGTAATCGACCTTAATTTATCCCCTCCTTCTTGTGTATTTATGTATGTACTGATACAAAATAATGTTACATTCAACATTCATCTTATTTTTTTGTCCTTGTTTTGCATAGGAAAAAATGACTTTCATAGGAAATTGTAAAACTGTTATACCCATTTTCTTTTTTATGTGTGGGATGCTATTAATCTGTCAAGATCATTAAAATCTGGAATACAAATATTACCTCACACCATTTCTTTCTGTTTCTTTGAAAAATTCATTTATGTTGTTTGATTAGGCTTTCCAAACTAGAACATAGTTCACAAAGGTATTAAACAGATTGACTAACAACCTAATAATCTTTAAGATAAAAACTGAAAAATGCTAACAGTACATCTGTGTTTTATAAAAATATTTTAATTTGTTTACAGAAGCTTTTGACCACTGAAAGTGCATGATGTGGGACATGTATTGAGAATGTGAATCTGGTAAATAAGCTCAAATCACTGCTAAACATAGAGTTAAACATAAACATACAGCAGAGGGAAATATTAATTAATCCTAGTTTTGTTGGTTTAGAATTTTGCTGGTTTTGCTTTTGCATTTGAAGTGGACAGCCAGCTGTAAAATATATTCACAAACTCCAATTGAATAGACATGTAGATTGCTTTTTCAGGGAATAATCTAGAGCTGCAGCTTGCTGTGAAGGAAAAAATACACAGTGAAAATAGAAGTAACCACAAGGACACATTTCAACACTTCAAATTCTCTTGCAAGTCTCTCTTGTGTATATACTATGGGATCATTTAGAGGCTTACACTAATGAATCCTATACCTTTTTAGTGCAAACAGTGCCATCATTCCGAACTGGATTTTATAGCCTTTCAGTAAGCATAAAGAACATAACAAGATTTTTTCCTCATATGGAGTTTTGAAACTTCAGTGCAGAGGTATTGTTACATTCACAATTTTATTTAAGGGCAAAAAGGAGACACACTTTATAAATATATAATTAAAGCCAAGAGTTCATTGTCAATATAATCCTAATAGTCTGTATACAATTATTACAGAAAAAAAAAAAAAAAGCAACACCTGCATTTCTTAACTTACCACTGGAGAGTTGTTGGTCATTGTGGAACCTCCAGTGCCAAACCTATGTCCCCTCTCTTCTCATCCCATGAGAATCTTAGACATTCCATCTTGTGCCTCCATTTCTCAAAGCCTCTGTTGTTGTACCAGGCCTGTGTATCTCTATACTTCATCATTATATTAGAGTCCTCTAATATCCTATATCTCATTCTAGATAGAATACCTGCTTGTTACTACAAGTCTAACACTTCAGTTGTAACATACAAAGATAAAGCAAAGCAATTATCCACTGAATTAGAAAAATTGCTGTCACAGCTACAACAAGTAAAACAAAGCTACGAGCAGACAGAGCAGGTCTGACAAGCTTCTGTACTCTATGGTGAAGATTTAGCAAACTCAATACAAAGTTAATGGCCTGCTACTTTCAGTGTCCATACTGTTTTATTGGGCTATATGGGCACATAGTGAAGTTCAGGACAAAGCTTATACCTTGGCTACCTAACTACATAGCAGTGTATGACATCACTCCTGTTATTACGACCAGTCAGTGCAACAGCTCAGATTCAGACCCTTGTTTTCCACTGTTATGGGACATAATGCTGCCCAGGGATGACTGTAATTAAAATTACATCCAGAGAGTAGTGCTCAACAGCTTAATGTCCAGATGGAAAAAGGTGACAGGTGGTGTCCCTCAGGGGTCTGCACTGGGATCAGTATTGCTTAATATCTTCATTAATGACATTGACAGTGGCACTGAGTGCACTCTCAGCAATTTTGCTGATGATACCAAGCTGGGTGGTGCAGCTGACATGCCAGAGGGATGAGAGGCCATCCAGAGGGACTTGGACAGACTAGAGAGGTGGGCCCAGGTGAACCTCATGAGGTTCAAAAAGACCAAGTGCAGGGTCCTGCACCTTGGGAGGGGCAAACAACGCTACCAATACAGGCTGGGAGAGGACACATTAGAAAGCAGTCCACTGGAGAAAGACTTGGGAGTACTAGTAAATGAGATGCTATACATGAGCCACCAATGGGCAGCGGCAGCCCAGAAGGCCAATCACATCCTGGTCTGCATCAAAAGCAGCGTGGCCTGCAGATGGAGAGGGGTGATCCTGCCGCTCTGCTCTGCCCTGGTGAGACTTCACCTGGAGTTCTGTGTCCAGCTCTGGAGCCCCCAGCACAAGAAGGACATGGAGCTGTTGGAATGTGTTCAGAGAAGAGACACAGAAATGATCAGAGGGCTGGAGAAGCTCTCCTGTGAGGACAGGCTAAGGGAGTTGAGGTTGTTCAGCCTGGAGAAGAGGAGGCTCCAGGGGGACCTTATAGAGACCTTCTAGTACCTGAAACAGGCCTATAAGAAGGCAGGGAAAGATCTGTTCTCAAGGATTTGTAGCAACAGGACAAAACCTGTTTTGTGTTTAAGCTAGAAAAGGGTAGATTTAGATAAGACTTCAAGAAAACGTTCTTTAGTGTGAGGGTGGCTGATCACTGGAGCAGGTTATGCAGAGAGGTGGTGGAGGCCTCATCCCTGGAGACATTCAAAGTCAGGCTTGATAGGGCCCTAAGCAACCTGACCTAGTTAGTTAGAGATGTCCCTGCTTATTGTAGGGCACTTGGACTAGATGGGCTTTAGAGGTCCCTTCCAACCCAATGCATTCTATGATTTGATACTTTTATAAAAATGTACATTGGAGTTTGCCTAAGAAATAAAACAATAACTGCTACTGCTATAGAACTTAGAACATTGTATATAGAACAAAAGCTACATAACTGGAGAGAAATAACAACCTGAAGAGCATGTATGTATTGATGGAAGAACAGAAATATTGAGAAAAGTAACACATTATGTTCTCCTTCATGCTTGCCTGATAAATAAAATGAAATTGAAAACACCATTAAGTACAACTTGTTTAGAATATTTACTAATAGATTTTTTTAACTGATAATTAAAAGAAACCTCCACATTATACTTTCTAACCAGACTAAGTGGATTGATGGTGATGATGTTATTGAGAAATTAACTTGCAAGCCAAATTAAAAAAGAATGCTCCTGAAGACAATACGGAGGGGGGGCCAGGGGAGGGAAAATAATGGGATGACTAAACTTACTACAGAATAATTCTGCCACATGTTCTCCAGAGAATGCATGCCACTTATTATGGAAATATTTGGTAGCTATTTCTATCATTTTTTGGCCTTTAAAATATTGACTACTATTTATATCATTTTTGAGGCTCTGTTAAATAATTACACTTGAGAGTTACTGTAGAAGTAAATCACCATTAAGGTTTTATCAGCTCATTGAATCCATTATCTGTAGATCAAACAAAGAAATTTGTGCTTTTCTGAAGCAGAGGTGAGAAAAGATATTCAGCTGATCAATTCAGCTACAGCAAGTAGCACCTTGCTAGGGTGATCAAGAAGCTGTATACCACGTTGTCGTTCTAGTCTAAAAGAAGCCTCTAGGAATATTCAACCTAAAAAGAAAAAAGTGAGATACTGACTGGAAATAAACTACAATAGCATATTTAGGGGGAAAACCATTACCACTCAATTTTAAAAGCCTGGAGTGTATTATGAGTGCATTACATCCATCTGTAATACTGATGATATGTTCACAAAGTAGGAAGCTGGTTAGAACTTCAGACTGTATGAATGCGCATATAAGCACCACCAATTAATTTTAGAGACAGAGGCTTCCTCAGCCAGTAATTTCAAGACATTTCTCCTGTCTCCCATGTGACTGCTGACCCTCTTTGCTCCCCTCCACAAGCAACGATACACACTCCTTCCATTTCTAAATGTATGGATTAAGCAGACCACTTTCATTTTTTTTTTTTTTGTATATAAACAGATCATACTGCGTCAGTTTCCACTCCATTCACTTAATCTTAAACTCTTTTTATGATACTTTCTAACACTTGTTTGTGGCTAGATGTTGTAACCTGTATTTCAACACATGACCTGAAGCCTTTCTATTGATACATTTCATCAACAATGAAAGTTGTTTTCCCCTAGACATCCATGATTTTATTAAGAATATTTGCAAGTTGGACATCTCTCGAATCTCCTCTGTCATTTTTGAATAAGCACCAGGAATATACTTTGGTGGTTTCACCCTTGTTTTCCTAAATACTCAGGATATCCATGTTCTTACTCTTTTCTTCTAGCCTCAATCTTTGGGTGCCTGTAGTTTCTTTTTTGCTTGCACATTGCCACAAGCTCTCAGACCTCACTAGGAATCATGAGTTAACTGTTTTTCTATCCTAAGTTATCACTTTTTCAGGTATTTCCCAGTCTTTCATCAGATCACTGCCTTGCTGATCTCAACTTCCCATATCTCTGCTGCTGGCAGACTCTTTAATTGGATTAAAAGCTTTGATGACAGCTCAACAACACAGTATCAAGTGAGACAAAGGAGAGGACTGCATACTTTTTCTTCTTTGTTGAGACTCCATTGATCTATCGGAGCTTCATTTACCATATGTTATTGGTTAAAAAAAAAAAAACAAACAAAACTACAATGAAGTAGCTTGTGCTTCTCATGTTTGTTTTTGAGAGCATTTTCTAGTACTTGGAAGTTCATTTACGTGCTTAATGAATATGTGGCCTGTGAAATTCTTTTAGGAAAGGGAAAGCTAAATCGGTTCTAATGTGATTTTAAGTGGAAAGCTATTATTGTTTTTTTAATGCCGTGTTCATCTTCTGCTTATGTATTTTTTTTTCTTTCCAAGAACTGTATGAAAGGAGTCTGCAGCTGCAGATGTTGGCAGATGATCTCATGGAAGGTGATGTGATTTGCCCTAGAACAGCAGAAGTAATCTAACTCTATTGCATTTGATGGCTTCAGCGTTGCTACCAGGGCTGCACTCCAGCAAGGTACTGAGCAGCTTTTGCAAGATGCTGAACACCAGCAAGTAGAGGAATAGAGTAGTCTCTGAATGTGTGCACGTGTGTTTGTGTATGTACATATTTATATGTCGTGTTAGTGTTCTTTGCTTTAAAAAGGTGCTTACTGCCTTCCAAGATCTAGCTTTAAGACATGGGTTTTCATAGAGCCTAAGCACTTACATTGGTTATTTTTTGTCAGTTTTCTGTCAAACCTCAGGCTTATTATGTGCAATCTATATTGCTTTGTACATTGTGAGGCAAATAGCATGTTAAGCTCCATATACAAGTTCTGCTCAAATTCTCATAAATCACACATAACATTTCCTCTCTGTGCTACCTTTTGAAAATGAAGTGCTTTCATTACTCTGTCATAGGAACAGGCAATGTCTTGTCATTTTCTTGTCTGTTTGCCTGTCTCCCTGTGTATTTTTTTACCATTTAAAAGGAAAGGAAAAATATGAACACTGTATTTTGCAACATATTTTAAAATATAATTGGAAAACACTGATAAAAAAATGATTGTATAATTAAAAATTGCATACAACTTCTGTATGATACCACCCATATCTAACCATTATATTTTATAAAGAAGTGTATGTTTATAAAAATGTTCTGGTCAATAAATTGATGAATAATCTGTTCCTTTACCTTGAAATCAGTAAATGCTGAATGTCTCACCTTTTGGAATTCTGACCTACCTGGCAAGAAGCAAACCCTCACTTCTATTTATCTCTTACAGGTCCTTTAGATCTTGGTCTAGCTCATGTTGCCATAGTTAAATGGACCAAAAAAAAGCTGAGAGCTTTAGCTCTATGTATTCAGCTAAGTGATCAAACAAAAGTAGGACACAGGAATGAGTAAAGAATAAAAATGTGATCCAGTGAGACTTCAACCAAATTTTAACATAAATGTACTTCTATGTATCACTTTTTTCCTTTTTGTAAAGCTTCCCAAAGAGCTTTCCAGTTACTTTCACTGTTTTCCTCACTGCCATATTGTTATTTATTTACGTTTCATATTGCCATATATTTGCATGACATTTTTCCAAGTCCTTTGATTTATTTGAAGTGGATCCTCTAAGCTTATCTCCTATTTATAGAACTACTAGTGTGATGACATACATTCTAGTATGATGAGGGTAATATTTCTATTGGCAAATCATAGTGTATAACCAGGTCTAGATAAAGATGTTTTAAAGAATCAAGCCCTTTAAAACAAGGAATCTAGTATTCTATAACTTTACAGTGATTAATTAGCTATCACTTTTGCTTTAGTCTTAAAGAGTGAAACTTTTTATAAATAGGGTATTTATATAGGGTATAATGAACATAAATTAATCGTTGTCTTTAAAAAAGAAATTTAAATATTGTGTTCCTATAACCTGAATTTTTTCATATGTTCTCCATCCCAAAGGATATAAAAGCAAACTTATGAAAAACCTTGATTCGATTGGTACTTTATGCATATTTTGAATACTGGATGAAGTTTGTATTTATTGCCTATATGTAGGATACTACATCATGTTAAACATTAAGTACATTTAATAATAATGATTAAAATGTTATCTTTATTATACTTTACACAGACTATTATCAGAATAATAAAATGCAGCTTGTATTTAAAGCCTCTTGGAAGAGTGTTGTATACTTGTACACAAACATTTTTTATTTTTTTTTCCAAATAAAAATAGAGGAAGAATTTCAAGAGGGCAAAGTTAACTATTGCTCACATTGAAATATATCTGGTGAAAAGAAATATGTTTTTATTTTAAACACCTCTTATCAGGGGTGATGTGGATATGTTCCAGTCATAATCCACTGGTAACTACAGTGTTTAACAAGAAAAAGCTGTCATATTTCTCAGGCTGATCTGAACAGGGACAAGGCTATCTGTGTATCATAAAACTATCAATTTTCAGCACAAATAAAATTAATTTACATTAATTTCAGCTTTTTCACACCAAAAGTAAGTGTGGGTTGTAAAATTATCTAAATCAGCTTTTACTATAAACACTGTTGGAGCTTAAAGTTCCTGCACTCAAGAGATAATGCTCTTGAAGCCTGTAGGTGTATGCCAAGAGAAAACTGCCCATGAAAAAACAAAGCTGTCTTCCTAATCCTTGATGCCAGGAAGAAAAAAAAAAAAAAAAGCTTATATAAATACAGGGATGGTTTGCAGAACATTAACTATATATTTATAGCTAATACACAGTTTTTATATATATATATAATTATAGTTAATAAATATCGTTAATAGTTTCATAGTTCCAGATATGGTACTCAGAAAAAAGAAACATAGCAAATCAGTCACAACTGAATGTCTTATACAGAAGGGAAAGCTAGAAAGGATTCATTTAATGATTTTGAAGCATAAAAGAAAGCAACTGCCATAAAAAGTTGCTTAATAATTTAAATTATTAAACAAACTTAGTCAGTAATTCTGTATTTTCAAAGCAGGTAGGAGTACTGAGATTATAAAATAGAATGGTGTCCTGTCTTTTTGAAATAAAACTATAAACTGTAGTCACATCTGAGATTGGACAAATTAGCAAATAATATGGTAAGAATCCCCATTGGGACCATTGGAAAGTTAGAACCTATGATGGCTAAACAAATTTTGTAAGAAATTTGAGGGCGCTTGAAAGAAAATAAAGAAAAGCAAAGGTCAGTTAATTTGGATGTCTGACATAAACCCCATGTAGAATGGCAGGAAAAAGAATAAAGTGCAGCCGTTTCTGGAATCTTTTGGAAAAAAAAGAAATTATAAAGATTTAATTACTTTCAAACTTTTAATGTTACGCTAAGTAAGTCCTGTCCAGCTGGATTTTCTGCTTTGACTTTGGACATTTGGGTTATGAAAGAAATTGATCAGATGTAATAAATGACCTTTTTTAAAATATATGACTTTGTACAGCACAATATGCTAATTAAGGCTAAAATAAAACACCAAAACCCAAGAAGCACATCTCTGGAATTTAATATGGTAAAGGAGGTAGTCACCCAACAGATCCAAGACAGTGCCAGCAGGAAGCTCTGAGCTGAGAGATATTTTACAGTGATATCACAAGGCATGGGCTTGTTACAAATTTAGGAAATACATTGAGAAGATGGTTGGTTTCTAATTTAAGATGTCAATTAATCTAATCTTTCATAAAATCATGAAAATTTATTTCTGAGGTAATAAAATAGATGGCAAAAGATGTGGGATTTTATTCCTGTTATAACAGCTGAACCTATGCACTCTTTCTTTTCTAGATAGGTGTTGGGGTGGGAAGTAAAGCACTTCAGCTGTCTCACCCATCCAAACAATAATGGAACAACTTACCTGTATTTTAAGCCTTCAGTGTGTAGTAAATAACAGCCTTGTGAGTTAAAGAGCCTGAACAACAAATAATTAATTATTTTATTTAAACTCTTCTTACTCTGATTTTTCTTTTACTATCCAGGATATATGAATGCGGAAATGAAAGCCATCTAGTAATTTCAAGATGAACATCTGAGTGGTAGTCACTACAAACTCAGTAGCTCTTTCTGGGTTAAAAACACGGCTTTTTGAAAAATTTCTGTCTCATATAATTAACAGCCATACTTGATTTCAGTGTGAGATAATAGTCTGTATATATATGTGAGTGAAAGGAAAATAAGTAAACATAAAATACTCTAGAATGGGAAAAGGCAGCCTGTGGTGGTTCAGCCCCAGGCAGGAGCTGGGCACCACAGGGCCGCTCACTCACCCCCCGCCCCCCAAAATGGGAGGGAGAAAAGGGAGAAAAATCCAAACCCCCGTGGGCTGAGATCAGGAGAATTTAATACAGCAGCGCAGGAGGAACAGCAAACAGCAGCAGTAACCACAGGTCTAACAGCACCTAACAAAGGGCACCAGGCCAGAGCTCAGGGCAGGGGCTGGTGTCACTTCATTCAGGCCACAGTAGTCTACTGCTAGTCTCCATTCTCTACTGGACTTTGCACTGGCCATATGGGGCTGTTGAAAGGTGAGCGAGTTTTGCTGGTCACTCCTTGGTTCTCCAGCTGATGATTCAGCTTCTGGATAGGAATAAAGGAATCTCAGTTCATGTGATATTGCTGCCCATGCACCACTGTGGCAGCAAGTAGCAGATGCTGCTCTTCAACCCTCACCAGCCCCACCACAGAAGGGTCCTCTGAGAGCCCAGGCAAGGGGGGCAACTGCTCAAGTTCCTCCAAGGCAGCTATACCAAAAGCCCACTGGTACCCTTTGGGTCCTTGAAATAACCTTTCCTGAGGTAGTCTATGCCAAGGATGCACGGGGCCTCTGGGCCAGTCACGATGGGGTGTTGATGCCGTTCCTTCCCAGCCAGGCTCACTTCAGCTCCCAGCACAGTGAGCTGCGGGGATCCCCCTGTCACCCCAGTGATACAGAACAGTTCAGCCCCACTATAGTCGGGTGGCATTAAGATGCGCTGTGTGCCAGTGTCTGCTAAAGCATTATACTCCTGTGGGTCGGACCTGTCAGGCCATCAGATCCACACTGTCCAGTAAATGCAGTTGTCCTTCTCTTCCACCCAGCTTGAGGCAGAGACCCTCTAATACTGATAGGAGTCAGTCACTTCTTTTGAAACTGACATAGATGTCTCCTCTGAGTCCCTCCAGCTCTTCTGCTCTGACTGAGGAATTTCCTACGGGAAACTGGAGTGCCATTTTTCTTGGAAGAATCCCCTTTTGTGATTGTCTTCCCTCACAACTCATGTACTCATGCAGCTAGGATCAAAGTGGGTTTTCTATCCCAATTCCTCATGTCGTCCCCATTGTCATGTACAGAAAACCACGGGTACCCTGTGGTGTGTTCCTTCCATGTTCTCTCTCTTGGGCAGGGAAGCATGTGCTCCTAACAGATGAGACATAGGCCTGCACAGGTTGGGAGTAGGACACATCCTTTTTGGATTGCTGGACCTGCCAGGACAGTTCTTCCAGTCAAAACACAAGTCTTCTGCTGACCACTTGCCCAACTAGGAAGAATATTGTCTTTAAGAGGTAGACCTTTCCTGACTTTCCTGACCAGATCTCTTACTG
>NW_008624901.1:0-36837 GCF_000691845.1 Merops nubicus | reverse complement strand
TATGATTCTATGATTCTATGATTGTCTTAAGCTTATTCTGCTCTTCCAGCATTATTGGGACACCAAGTATTCGCCTCATTGAAAAATAGAGTTTCCTGCATTTTGTTTCTATTGTAGGCTCTTTGCAGAAGTTTTTATGTACTCTTCAGTTTGTAATTGATTGAGGCAACCATACAATTTGAGGTCTTCTAAGGTTCTGAGTATTTGAACTCAAAACCCACACAGGTTACATAGCTAAAGAATATATTAATTGATTGAATGCCCATAGAGATTTTCTACCCTATTAGAAGGATAAATTTTCTATTCCAGTTAATCAGTCATATCTTCCAGCACAGTTTCCATCTGCTGTTTACTTAAACTTCACAACAAATTAATGTTTGTTAATATCAGTATTTCACTATTGTTTGCCTTGGTAAGTTCTTATCTTCTAACTGAACTTTCTGATACTAAACTGCAACCAGGACATTCCCATCCTGTGTCTATACAGAATGGATAGAGTTTTTGCTATTTTATCAGCATGAAACTATTTGTTGTAATGAGTTTGGATGCTTTAGGCCGGATATACCCATGTACATTGTAGGTCTTGTCACTTCAAAAACACATTTCTGAATGTTGCAGAAATATTTTATTATGTCTTTAAGCTTTATTATTACTATCTCTTTTGTGCTGTTAAGAACTCATTACTTTTAGGTGCAATAGAGTCAGGGTTTGTTTTGTTTGTTTTTCTTTAACAGCTAAGTTTGAAACCCCTGGAAAATGCAATGCAAATATTTCTAAATGTGCAACACAAGAGAAAGGTTATACTTTTGCTGAATTGTTGTATGGTTTTAAACTCTTATTTAGCAACTCTGTTGAGATGTGTATACCAGAAGTCAACTATAATTCCCAAAGGAAAGCTGATTTCCCAAGGTTGTCACAAACATTTATATTTATGAAGGGAAAAGTGCAAAGACCGAAGTTTTCCAGAGAGTGAGAATTAAATCCATACATTTCAAACTTTTTGTGCGATTGTATTGACATTCTGTTTCACATTATCAGCAGGATTAAGAATATTTGTTTTGAAAAATTGCCTCTGAGGGCTTTATTTTTGTGAAAGCAAAGGGTTTGTTGGGATTGAATCAGCATCCTATACTGGTTGAAGAGTAGAAGTAACATTATATGAGTCATTCAAGATGAATTGCTGTGGTTTTATACAGGAACTCTCCGATGTTATTGTTAAGAAACTGTACTTACATCCATCATGTTTTGAAAGTAACTGCTTACTTTATGTAGCTATTAATGCTAATTACCATTGGAGGAGCTAACATGACAGGCTATTTGTTATCCTTGAAGATATGAAGTAGCAAGTGCAACGTGATGGCTAGTAGCATTTTTCTGGAGTAGCTGAGAAAACCACAAATTCACGATCTGTTCGTAATTCTGCAGCTACCTTAGGTAGCATTATATTTCTTAGTATTTTGGCCTGACTTTTCGTGAATGAAGCCTGTCTGGGTGTCAGGTAACAAACAGTGAATAGAGCATTTTCAGTGAAAGTCTGAATGATGCAACTCCTTTATTTTGTCTTGTTTTGTTCTAACTTTTATAGATCCAGTAGCTCCCAAGTGCTGTAGGATCCCAAATCTGTGGTCTTGTTCCTGAAACTGAAAGCAAAATTCCATAGAAGGAATAAGCAGATTCCACAATTTTCCTATTTTCAGCAAGGCTTTTATATAGAAAAATGCTTAGAGTATGAAGTTTTATGATCTGTTTGTCACAAACCTTGTATGTTCTATGGAATGTCCTTTTTCTCCTTCTTCTCCAAGGCTAACTTGCCAAGTGTACATAAGCATATATTTGCATATGTGGTTTAAAGTCAGTCACAGTCTTAGCAGGACTGATTGGTGTTTCAGAGCAAACGGGAATCTTTATTGCCCTGAATTCCCCAGGCTGAATGCTCTACATGTAATTTGAACAGATGGCACTTCTGTATGTAAGGTTCTCACAGAAATATGCCAGACATGGGAGAGAGATTTAAGAACATAATATTAGTGATGCCAAGTATGAGTAATAGCTGTGACACTAAAAAGTAATTCTAGGATATAATCAGCACATGAAAAAGTTAAGATAGCCCATAAAAGAGAAGGCAATCCAAGTTATCTGACTTCTACAGTTCTCTAAATATCAGAGAGATTCAAATTCTTATTAAGGAGTTTAAAAGTATTGTGGGAAATAAACATGGCTCTAAAGCCTGGATGCATTCCTTCTTGGCAACCAATGTGATTATTGATAGCAAAATTTCAAAGCTCTCTAATGAAAGAAATATATGACTCTGCATGCCAAATCATCTGAAACACATGACGGAAAAAAAAAAGAATATGTGACTGAATAATAAAGTTCCACAATTATGCTATTTGCATCTGCAGAAATAAGTTTATTTTTTCATATTTATTCAATGGAATATGTGTATATTTATATAAAAACCTCATCTTAAAATGTTTCTTTATTAAAAAGCTTGGAATGAATAACAGTTTTGACCTCTTCAGTTTAAAATGATTAATGTAGGGTGGTTCAGGTTGAAAAAATACATGTAGTTAATTTGATATAAACCAAAGTAAGACCATGGGCTGCTTTCTGCCACATATCTCATATAATTACTGCAGTAACAGTTGATTGAGTACAGTTGATCTACTGAAGTTTGACACAGTGGGTTCACCTCTGCAACTCTATGGTGGCCTTTGAAATGTTCATACCAAAATCAAAGCTGGCATGTTGGTGCTGCCTACCATGTGGTGAACGGTGAAAATGCCCAGTAAGAGGTTCATGCTGTATCCTACCAATCAAAAAGTAAAAGCTCCAGAAGCCATGGATTTGTGGTGCAAGCCTAAAGGATTTGCCATGGTCTGGTGTGCTGCAAAAGGAGTCAGTGTGCAGTGTGTCTCAGTGTTGAACATGGGACACTTCCAACAGGCGTGCTATGAGAACTATTGAAGAAGGGATTGCACATCCAGCTGCTACTGCTTTTTTTAGGTAGCAATTTGTCATGCATCATTTCCTATTATTTCATGTCATGACATAGTTTATTAAGTTATTTTAGGATTTAGGCTGTGACTGCAGCTGGCACCGTATGTCACGTTATATTACATCAGGTGGCAGCATAAGGTAAATGCTTGGTTTGAGCTTTTAGTTTTTTTTTTTTTTTTTTTTCTTTTTTTTCAGCAAATTGAACAATTAGAACCCATTCAGGTGAAGAAAGTGAAGAGGGTAAGAAATTAACAAACCGCTTTCTGTCTATTGAAAGGGTAGAAAACCCAACAGCCTTGAAGGGTTGGATGCCCCACAAGAGCATCCTTGCCATACCCCAGCACTCTCACCATGTCCCTGTGGAGGCCTTGGCTTTGTCCCAGTACAGGTGTAAGTCTGCATCTCTCTCAGGCTCAAGTCTCATCTCCTTTTCCTGGGAGCCTCTGCTTTTGAGAAGAAAAGCCAGGTTGTGTTTTGAGCTTTAGAGGCTGAAAACTCAACTTGGTCCCTTCCTCTGCTTCACTGCTGGGCACTACAATTCATTTGCTTGTGTTCAGTGGTTTTAGTCACCTACGTCTGGGGGCTTGAGCTGACTTAGAAGCTTGGGGCATAAGGAGACAGGAAGCCATCTGTCTCCCAGATCCTGGTTAGAGAATGGAAAAGCGATGAACTTGGGCTTAGGCTCCCTGATATAAGTGTATTATCCTTCATTTTATCCAGAGATGACCAAATGACTAATAGAGGCACAAAGTGGAAAGTAGATTTGGGACTCTGCTTCTGCCCTTTCACAGGTCAGGCTCCCTCTTGCCTGAATACATTGTTCTCCCTGACTTTTAGATTTCTGTTTGCACAGCTGCCTACTTGCAGGGACTACATGAGCAAATACATCTTCCCTTTTCACTTCTCCTCCTAAGAAATTATATTCAGACCAAATGAGTAACAACTAACCTGTTACTAGCTGAGAGAGAAAACTAGACTGTTCCTGCAATCCCTCTGCCTCTTCCTGTTTGCCAAGAGGTGTGATCTTTTTTTCAGACTGCAGAAATGCATTGGGAAAGCTCCAGCTCTTAATGTTCATCAAAGACCAAAACATCTGAGATATGATGTACCAGGGCTGGCGTCACCACTTCTTAGTTGTTCATGGTAAAATCAGTGGTGCAGCCTCCTGCTTTTTTCCTTTCTGCAGCCCTGATGTGTCAGACTTGGCTTAAGTGAGAACTGTCATTTTTGTCCTGGCTGATGAGTTTCTGTTCATGTTGAACAGCTGAAGCAGAAACAGGTCCTGAGCAAATGGTTTGCTTTTTAAATTCTCTAATAAAGCATGCTCTGGGTTTCAGCTACAGTTGAATGCTTCCAGCAAGACTCCTCCACTCACGCACTTTTATGCGTGTCTCCACATAGGTCTCTGGAGATCAGGTGCAAGGTATGTCACTGATGTTATCATTCATGTTGTATGTGAGATGTTTTGCTTGCAGACGGTGTTGTGGATCTGCCAATGGCTCCCCCAGCACAACAAAAGACATTTTGTTTCCAAGTGGCCAGCAGTCATAACTCTCAGCATTGACATTCTCATTCCTCTGTATTCAGGGGCTATGGATAAATGTTGACTGGAAACCAGGAGCAATGAGGGCCTGTAACAGCCCTCCTGTAAGAATGATGGGAGCAAGCTAATTGCTTTTTAGATGGACCAGAACATGAAAAGGATTGGATTGTGTGCGTGCCGGTGATGGCTGAGGGTTTCTTCACTGTGACCCCATGTGCTTCCTTCCAGTGCTGTTTTTTTCTGTTTAGAGGAGAAAACATTCCCTTCTGTTCCCCTGTTTTCAAACTATTAGTGCCTTATGAACATTCAGTGCAAGTTTAAGTTGTTGGATGCTAATGTCCTCCCATCCTTAGCTCTCACCTAAGTGGGTTGATGCTTCATATTTGCATTAATCCACCCAGTGAGGCTCAGATGCCACTTCCATTTACATTGGCTTAGTCACTCTTAGGAGCTAATGGTCCACTAATGCAGCCCTACAATTTCCTCCATGAGTCCAGGAAGAGAAGTTCCCAAAGAATCCTCAGTGAAAAAATCAGAGTAGCTCAGCATAATGTAGCATCAAGAACCACAGGAGATGTCTACAGATCTAGAAAGATAACATAAATAAGCAGAGTACCAGTGAAGGCCCATTAAATTCATGGTGACTTTGCAGTGTGATTAAAATCAGTTGGACAAGGGTAATCCATCTGTGCTTATGTAAGATAACTATGCCTGTGAGTTAATGGTGTGTTAAAGAACATGCAGCATTTTTGTCTTCTAAGAACACAGGAACATTTCGTTCAGACAAAAGGGTTGTCTAGTCCTGTACTCTGTCTTTGACAGCAACCAGCAGCAGTTTACATAGGACAAGGATAAAGAGGGACCCTGACTTTGCCCCAGGGGTACAACCTGCTAGTTATACTATAGGATGTGTGGACATCTCTGATGAGGCAATACCTCTGGGTAAACCGAGGAGAGAAACAGCTGAGCTGAGTTCCAGCAACAAAACTGAAACTTTGCTCACTAATGGAAAACATCAATTTCCATGGGACTGAGATTTCAAAACAAATTTTCACCCTTTGAATTTTTTACAGCACACACGTCTGTTTCTATTAAGTATCTCTGAATCAAAAGCTACTTATTTTTATTCCTCTAGGCACTTCTCTCCTATTAAGAAAATCGCAAGTGCCAGTGGTGCTAGGACGCTAAAGGTCTATAGGCTGTCTGTCTATAAAAATGGCCTGCTTTTATTGCAGACTGAGACTGCAAGTGCTATTCAGTTAGCTGACAAACTGATGCTGTATCTCCGAGACAAATGTTGAAATATAGCTTCATGTGTGGGCACTTAAACGTGAAGACAGCAAGAGTTCAATAATGCCTGATTGTATACAAATGCCCAAGTACCGGAGCACTGTATGGACCCTGGCTCTCAGGAAGAACTGAGGAATCTTGGTCTCTGGTAGGCGTGGACTATTTTTGTGAGACCAGGAGGAGGTGGTGAGACTATGAGACAATGTCCCAGTCTGCTGCAGCAACTAGTATGGAAACAAAAAGAAACAGTACTGGAACCTACCAGGCTCTGCTTCCCTTGTTTTAACCATTTTTTTACCAGGGATGGCACATCCAGAGATCCTAATGGTGCTTCAAGGCACAACTTGAGACAAAACCGAAAATCAGTTGTTCTTGTGCTTTGCTTTACTGTTTGTTTTGCCATGACAGCTGTGCCAAACCTGGTTCCAGAGAGTCTCCTAGTTCATGGAAATGTCTCTTACTATTTTCAGGACCCAGACCGTGAAGAATTTCCAGCAAACCCTCAAGCAAAGGGTTTGTTTAATGTAAGCAATGTTATATTCAATGGCATCATGAACTGCTTTCCATCTTGGCATTTTCCCTGGATTAACATTCGTAATGCAGTGGGTGGCTTCAATTTCTTCTAAAATGAGTGCTTACCTACACCACCTGACTCTAGCCCTAGATCAGAATCAGGCTTTTGACTTGATTCTGCAGTGAGTGAAACATACATTTTGGATTAAACCATGCATCAGTCTTTAAATATCATAGTCCTCTAGAGTAGAGTGGTGATGGGCTGCATTCACAATGCATGGGGCAACTTATTTAATGTATGTACACATTTATGGGTAGGCTGTCCAGTTCTACAACATGGACTCTTACTGTCTTTTTCAGACAGTAAAAGTGTTAAGTTACTGATAAGGATGAAAAATGAATGAGCATATCTAAGAGGTGATGTATCTAACTCAGCTGACAAAAGAAAAATTTCTCCAGTTCTGCAAGGCAACACATATGCTAATATGAAGGTATGTTCAGTAATGCATGATCAGTAATTCACATTAACAACTTCATGCCCAGTACCTGTAAGAGTAATACTGCAGCAGGCTGAAATATGAACAAAGATAGTTCCTTTTTTATACCATTGAATACAAAATTTGCCTTTTAGCATCTATATGTTAAAACCAAACTGGCTGCTCATGTGAAAAGGGGTGATTCAGGAGCAATTACTAATTTTTTGCTGTTTTCCTAGTTAGATTAAGGCTACTTGGGCCTACCAGAGAAGAAGGCAGTTCTTTTATCCAGCTGTGAAAAAAGTCTTTGGGTGTGTATTTTTTTTTTTCTTTGTGCCTATCAGATCTGTAGGTGATTAATGAGGGTCATGCTTTCAGACAATGTCTTTAATAATGTTACATATCAGAGAGATCTTAAAGTAACTGCATGTTGAAAGGAAGAAGTGGAGAATGGTTCATTACAGGTTGTTACCCAAGCGTTCTTGGGAAAGGGAGCAGGTAATGATTATCCGGCACAAAGCCAGTCGCAGAGCTCTCATTATAATTTCCAAGGATTTTATAGACTTCTCACAGTGCCTGTTACAAGCATAAACAAGAAACAAGCATGGGGTACATCATAAACTAGAATATGTAATGACATATAATGTGATAATTTCCTGTTAGCATAGGCTGAGAAATTAGTTTTCCACTAATTTGCTATTCCTTAAATAGCAAAACAAATCCAAACCCATTTTGAAGAATAAAAGGATGAATGCCTTGTGTTAGAACAAAGGGCCTTTTACCTTGTTTTGTCTTCTATAGCTTCCAAAAATAAATCTTGATTGTTAATACAAATAATAGGTGACATCGTAGTCTAATACTTATCTGTATTTAAAATTGGGACTCTCAGATGCAACTGCTTGATGCACTGAGTAATTCTGAAACCAGAGAATGTTTCTGAATAAAGAGCATCACATTAGCCTCACACAATCAGAATTCAAATCCTAGAATTGCCTGAACCTGCACTTTGGAGCCTGAGAGAGATGTGGAAACACTTGGATGTCCAGGATATCACCGAAAGTGGCAGGCAAATGAGACAGAGTTTCAAAATCACAGCTGAGGAGGAAATGCTGTATGGAAACAAATGGCTATATTTCTGAAGACCAGCCTTCAGGTTAAATTCATAGGAACTGCTGCTATTTTGAAGAGTTGTAAGGAGCTGGGTTTTATACTCTGAAGCATAAGGTCTTTTACAACCAGTGGTTAAAACTTATGAAGAATCTTGGGCCACTTTCAGCCCCTGGATAGTCAAATATACACACAACCCTGACTTCAGTGGGAATTTCAAGCTTGTTCCCCAGGAAAGACTTAGAGTTGCTATTTAATATGCCTTCTGACATTTTAGGCTCTTCTTTCCTCTAGAAGTAAGAGGATTCACACATCAGAGATAATTCCTAGCCCTGGCGTGCCCTGATGACCACTGCCTGCCAAGTTTGTTCACTGATTGCCAGGAAGCAATCCACCTTCATGGAGTAGGTAGATTTAATTTTCCATTATAAAACTTTACAGATTCAGATGTAAGTGGAAATGAAGTGACATTTATTATTGAGGCCTTTTATTAAATATTTATGGGAAGCCATAACTTTGCCTGTTATTTGAAGTATAGTATTAGAGATTTATTTCCCTTTCTCCTCTTTTGGATTACTAACACAGATGTATTTTCATGGGCTTTGAATTAGCTATCTTGGCTCCATGCTAGCATCAATTGCATTTCTCCAGAGAAAGCTTTGGGGTGTGATTAAGCTGGACATTTATGTCCTTTTGTAGCATGATGTGTTGTTCTGATGAGAACTAATGAGCCTCTGGATACTGCACATGTTTCTAGCTGGGCTAGGTCAAGGCTTTTTAAAGATACAGTTCCCCACATCCACCTTTCCCAAACAAACTTGAAGATAATACCAAGTAACAAAACCCAGTGCAGTAGTGAGTTTCAAATTCTTGCAAGCAGTCCCTTTTTTTTTTTTTTCACACTATCCATTAATCTTTATGGCCAGTACAGTCTGCAGAGTCTGGGAGAGACACAGCTCTCCATATACAGGTGTCTGCTTCAGGGTGAGCTCAATTACTCTTGAAGTTCCAGTTGCCTTGATTAGGTCTCCATGGACCAAAATAGGAGCTTAGACACCCGGGTCATCTTTAGAAGCTATACACTGTAAGCCAAATCCTACCCAAAGTGTTCAATGTTATCTTTCAGCATTGGATTCAGTTGCCCACACAAGAGTGTCAGTTGCCATTTGAAATGCCCCTGTGAATCCTACCTGGTGCCTAAAGATCACTCCAGAAACATGAAAGGCTCTTAGAGGTCCTATTCCACATGACCCAGCATTTGGTTTTATGGCACTAGGTACCTCCATTCAGATACTCAAACTCTGCGGTTAAATCCCATGTTGATCATGTTGCTCTAGCAAAATAACTCCTTGTGATAGATGCTGTTCTTCAATCACTCAAGACAGAATAAATATGTACACTATATTTGGCAACCTTTTCATAATAAATACCTTAGTACTGATTTTTCAGTTTTCCTTCTGACTTATTTTTAATAATGTATTCACTTTTGAACATATTCTTGCATTTTATTTTTTTTCTTCGTTTTATCTACATTATGGCTATATGTTCTGTGATTATTAACAGGCATAGACTTCCGAAATGAGACTTTATCTATTTTAATTTTTATAACTATTTATTTTTTAAATGTGTTTGGGTTTTTTGCTTAGGTTATTATGGTTGTTTACTTAGCATGATGCTTTTCATTCCACTAATAACTACTGTCCTGCAAGATGAACTAATTTTGCATAAATGAGTGTGTAATTACAGACTCCTTACAAAAACAGTGAAAATCCCTTCACTTACAAAAAAAAAACGTATTAAATTATGTTGATTGCTTACATTTTATGCATAAAATTGAATTGAACTATATGCAGTTATTCCTTCAGGGCAGCAGAATGGACAAAAAGCTATTGCAGTTATTCTGTGATATAAGGTAACACCACAGTTCATTTCAGCCCTTGTATAGAACTACTTGAATTTTTTTTGGGTAAGGATAGTGTAAAACATTTTTCAGGAAAATTTCCCCAAGAACACGGAGGAAAATATTTATTATAGCTGAATATTATCTAGTGTCTTATGATCTGAGAGAATTTCATGTACTACCTCAAGATCTAAGAACTATCCTCCTAGTTATGATTTTCATACACAGGATTATCTTCTCCACATCTAAATTATCATTTAACTGATCGATACAAATTTTCTTAACGGGTTTGTTTTGTTGGACTATTTTTGTTAACATACAAAACAACCTCCTGCCATGGTGATGATCAGCTTTACCTGTTGATTGACTTTGCATTTCAAGTCCTGTGGTATTTTCCTCAAAGCTCATAGGAGAAATTTCTTCAGGAACAACTTCTCCTATACCAACTTCACTGGTTTCAGATTCATTTCCTTTAGAAAGAACTCCAAGTTGAATAGAAGATAGCTCATCATTAAAAATATTGCTACTTCTTTAATGATCTAATTAGTTTTACCTACCATGGTCAGCTTCATTGATTTCAATTAAAAAGAAAAAGAAAAGACCTGTCAAGTGACCTACTTTTTAATGTATTCAGTAAGATCAAGGCTAGAGCAGTAAAATGTTTTAATGAACACAATCCCTGTTTGCCAAAAGTAAAGCTGTTACTGATTTCTTATTAATCTGAAAAAGAAAGGACAAACTAGGTTAGAGGATATTTCATGTTATGTCATTAAAAAATCAATGAAACTAAGACTGACCTGCTTTTTCCCTCTTGTGTTTACACTTGAAACAGATTAGATCATTAGGGGAACAGTAATGGTCTAATTAGTTAGACCAGTCTTAATTCAAACTCTAGATGTAGATGAACTTGCCTAACTATAAATAACAAAATGTCCTTGTCTATGTAACAGGATCTGGGGAAGTGATGTGCTGCATGGGGAATCAGACTATGGCCACAGAATAGTGTTATTAATTTATGTCACCTCTTCACAAGTACCACGCAACATTAGGTTGAATGGGAACTTCAGAGTTAAGAAGAACAAAGCTCACAGATCAGACTTTAGTAAGAAATGAAGTCTCCACTCTTTGAAGAGGGATAGTGTTGTGTGGTGTGCATTACAGTTTGTGAACTGGTTGTCTAAAGGCCACCTTCAAGGCCCACAAAGCAAATAGCACATACTGCTTAGCTAGATACTGCACTATGGAATATTATGGTGATGGCTATGCCTATACAGTTAAATAAAAGTGGTAGAAGGAGTAATTCTGAGCACTGGATCCCTGTGTGACTGTTACTTCTCACCCTAGCTCTTTTTTGGACCATGCCAGCTGGCTCCTTGTAGAACAAAATTGATGCATGCGTTGTCATTGTGGCTGTGCCACTTGGTCTTGGTGCGAAGAATTGCTCCTCAACCTTTTTCCGGTTGGCAGCAGGAGCATGGCTGGTGGGACTTACAATCCTACTAACCCTTCCTCAGACATACCATATTCTTACTGCACTGTGACAGCAGTTTCATTAAAGTGCTTTTTCTCAGCAGTGGCAGGTTTGAGTTTTGTAAATAAGGAACTTTTAGGCTAGGCTTATAGACTGGTTAGAGAGGTCCACTCAACTGCCATTGGGATCCATCTAACCTTTCTTGGCTTCTTTGACCTAGAGGCCATTTGTCTGTCATCTGAAAACTGAAAGAAGGTAGATTTAGATTAGAAATTAGAAATTTGGAAGAAGATCTTCATGATGAGGGTGATGAGACACTGGAACAGGCTTCCCAGAGAGGTTGTGGATGATCCATCCCTGGAGGTGTTCAAGGCCAGGCTGGATGGAGCTTTGAGCAAACTGGTCTAGTGGGAGGTGTCCCTGTCTATGGCATGGGGGTTGGAACTAGACGATCTTTATTGTCCCTTCCAATCCAAATAATTTTGTGATTGTATGATTGCATGATTCTGTGATTCTATGATCTTACTGCAATAATATGTATTAAAGAAATGCATGTTACTCTGTTGGAGATTTTCTAGCCTTTAAATTAATTGTTTTCTATTTTCACCTTGAGGTTTTGTGTAGAAGTCCCCTAGCACAGTACTACCGTGAGTGTTAGCCATGGGTCTTGTCCTATCCTACATCAAAGGACTCTGAAGGGCTGGGGAACATGGCCCACCATTGTATTCTGTTCTGAAGTACAGAAACAGGTTTTATTTTTTTCCAATTCATGCCTGCAACTTATCATGAGCTTAAAACTCAACCACACTGAAGTCTTCTTTAGGCAGACAATCAAACAGGTTTTGAATGAGTGTTGTGTGGAGAAATCCGATCAATTTTTGTTGATATATGCCATCATGTTTTCCACCATTTATATGCACATGTATAAAGTACTACCTTTTGTCAGTCTATTACCTTTAGGCTTTATACGCCACTTTATGTGTCCCTAATGGTTTTGGACATTTTGTTAAGTAAGGCTTGTCTGTGTGCATTTCAGTTCAGCTGCAGAATCCCCAACTAATCTTTTAATAAAAATAATATTTTTTCCTATAATTTCCTCATAATTTTGTTCAGTCAATAATTTGATTACAAAGCCTTCATACTGTGCAACATTGGCACAGCCAGGATGAGACCAACAAGTTTGTAATTATAAGGCTGAGGGTTTTGGGTCATATATTATTGAATCAGTTTGATATAGTGAGGTTTGCAGAAGCACAACAAAGTGGTCAATGAAAGAGAACTTTCTTGTTCTGTAATGGATTTTTACATCAAAATCCGAGTGACAAACAATAGCCTATTGAAGTCTCATTATTACTATTATTATTATAAGCTCTGTAGACTTCTTATGTTCATGACTGCAACGTCAGATAAAAAAGAGGCTATGCAGATGTCCTGATCTGCATTTTTGGAAGTGTGAGATACAGTTAGGCTACTTTCCTAGCAGTCTTCTGGGAAATTAGTGCATCTTAAAGCCAGATGGTTAGTACCATTTGTCAGATATCTTGAGTTTCTGCTTAAATAAATGAAAAAAAGCCCCTTTACAAAACAAAGCCTAGCATTTAAAACACAAAGGCTCTAGTTTTGACAGTAAGACACTTACATAGGAATGGATGCTGTGATTTAAATAGGTACTCCTCTTGGGACTTTATAAGGGTCGTAAATATGTACACAAATATACATCATATTGAATTAAACACAAATAGTCATACAATTCCCATAGAAGAAGGAAAATTCCCTCCTCCATGTTTAACAAATGTTTAGTGCCTGAGCTGTGAAGCTATAGGGTCATATACTGGAATCTAGGGTGAGAAGCTTGGTTGCCCTCCTAATGTGAAGAGATAATGCAGAGCAAGTGTAAAAAAAATAAAAAAAAAAAAAGAAAAGCAAAGTAAAAAAGAGAGAATGTCATCTTTTTTTTTTCACTTTTGGGAGAAAAGTCACTAAAATTACTTCACATGTTGGTCTTTGTATGGTGCTCTGTCATTCTGCTGCTGTTATGGTCCTTACTCTATGAAGCAAGTGTTTGAAGCAGTCCACCATGTTCACCCAGCTCTACTGGTGTAGCGTGTCCTGGCCTTAGCATCGATATTCCCGTGAAGACAGACTTCCTGGGATTACTACCAACCACCAAAAGTAAAAACATGCAGTACTTGACGCTGGGCTATAGTGGGGAAGAGATTTCCCTCCCTTGCTCTCAACGATATGAGGGGTGTGAAATGTCCTGGGGAATGCTGAGTATGGTTACGGATTTGGTTTTTGTTTATAGAAACCTGTTTTCAGCTACCTAACACTGAACTCTAAAGCAACTTACTCATCCACATATCTTACGCTGGGTTTGGTTCTCAGCTACACGGCAATGAAAACCACAGCATGCACAGGTGCCAGGTGCTCCAGAGCTAGACAATTCATTTGGCTTACCCCAGCAGGCTGCATTTGTTATGAGTTACCACTCATCCACAGAAAGGGTGGTACCCAGTTCCTCTGGTTTTCAGGGTCCTTTGGCCCGCCACTTATTTTACCAGGAAACAGAGTGGGCTGACTGGAGGTGAGGTTTATAACTGATTTCTAAATAATAAGCTAATTCTATTTTGTCAAGCAGTGATACCAGCCAATTGCTAACTTATTAGAAGAATGTTGACAAAGGCATTTGAACAGTGTTTGTATTTTATATCTACATAGTGTAAAACAAAGGAAGTATCAATTAATAAAATCATAGATACATTATTATTTCAGCTTGCATCATGATCAAAAAATTTTATATTCTTCTTGTGAATTCTCTTATGGCTGTGCAATCCTTATGGTTAGCTGGTGCCAGTGACCAGGTAACATTGCCTTGTCAAGCCATGCCATCCCACTTTTGGGGAGGTTTCCTACATTTTCACTGCTTTATGGCCCCTTTTTGAGCTTGATTTCTTCATTATCTGCCAGCATTAGCATTCATTATATTAAAACTTCCTTTGCCTTTGCAAAAACAATAGTAGATGTATATACCTTTTTTATTACCGATGGTAGTTGAAAATCTGCAGCAGCCCTGAAGTCACTTAGGTGAAGTTTTGCCTTTCACTGTCTTATTGAAGTATATGTTTTCCTCTTCATTCTCCTTGTAATGAAAAATTCCTCCATCAAATGATGGCTCTCAATGACAAAAACTGTGCAAGACTTCTACATATTTTAATTTCTACATTTAAAGCCTAGGGGTTTGAAATTGGCTTTTAACATGAGTCAGTTTCTTATTTAGCTATGCTTTTAATCATTCCTTTTCTGGGGATAGATTTGTGCTGTAAAATGGAATGATGATTTTTTGGGTTCCAGTGATGTTGAAATCTCCTTTTTATGGGCGTCCAGACTTTTCCTGAGAATTTCTGTGGCTGTTTTCCTCTTAGCAGTTAGTTGCTCATGACAAGATTTTAAACCAGGATGGTAAGGTGCCCAAACAGCCTACTAGGAAATCTAGTTTAGTGAAGTTTTTGTATTACTAATCTTTCTGACTATTATAGCACGTGATGAATTTCCTGAAAAACGAGGATATGGAGCAAGACAGCTTCTTTAGCTAGCATTCAGCAGCTTATGTGAGTGTTACACACTCAGAATGTGTACTTTATCAATTATTGCAATCTCTAACTCTTCATTAAATGCGTAAAATTGACCATAATTTGTTTTGACATAGGAAGATGGAATGGGTGTTATCCAGACTTCTCCTAAGTGGGTCATCGTAGCCAAGTCTTTTAGGTGGTTTAACTTTTTACCAGATAAACAATATTAGACCATTTTTATATCCCCTTTGTCGGTATGTTGATTATTTTTTTTTTCTTAATATGATGGTGACTCCTTCAGGACAAAAATTAATTACATTCTTTAGAAATATTTTTTCGCAAATTCATGCTCAGAAAAGCTTGGGATTAACACTGTGAGCATGTGGTTTGCAAAAGGAGATGCAAGCACCTTCATAGTCAGGAAAATCCTTGCTGGATTAAAAAATAAATTACTAGAGTGATCTTTTCTAGCCACTGTTGGGACTTTATCAGCCATTGCACACACTTTTGAGTCTCCACTAACTTTGCCTTGGAAAATCTGAAGTTTGAGTGAGAATTGTTTGGCAATGCTAGTCACTGAAAATCACAAGTGGAGACAGGTAGATATGTGACAAAACCAGTTCCATAATTTGTTGCAACTTAAGTGGCGCGTCTGAGTCAGACGTGTCTCTCCTGTCCCAGACTGTACATGTGATTGAATAGATGAGTAAAGGAACAATAACTTCACAGTTCACATCATCATTTATACAAGGTAGCACCTCTTTTCTAGACTCTTCAAAATCTTGTTTTTTAATGTGTGCTGCCAACAACAAGTGAATACTCTTTCATTTGTTCTTTCAGCAGTTGTCTCTTGTGCCTCTACAGAATTTGAGCACAAAAGAATTCACTTTATAGGTCAGGCAGTCAGTAGACAGGTAAACGTGTCCCATCTCTTAACTCTCCATGATCAACTAGAACACAGCAAGATTTACAAGCCAATCTTTTGTGTTCTATTGTCAGGTATTGATGTTGTTATTAAAAATACATACCGTACACTGGTTTTCAAACCAACAGCTGGGAATCTCTTGCAGTTTGAAGTGTTATTATAAAGCATGGCATCTTTGTTACCTAACACTGCACTTGGCCAGGTTAGATTTTGATTTGCACTTGTTGTGGATGGAGTGAATGCACTTCACTCACAAGAGAGAAGCAGCAGAATATTTAAGTGATATAAGAGAGTGAGTTAGCAAAGTTCAATGGTAAATGCAACAGTTATTGAAGAAAATTCAATGGCAAGGTATGCTTGAGTATTTACTGCAGAGACGACAGGGTCAGACAAAACTGTCAGGGAGACTCTCTCATTGAGTCATGAAGTTCAGAAAAGACACCCTTGCATTCTAAACTCCTTCTCAGAGGGGAGTTTAGGTGCAGCTGGATCCAGACTTGTCCCCAACTTGGTCAATGGTTTATGGTCTAAAGGATTATATATGCATGATCAGTATTTTATATCACTTACCTAAGATTTCAAAGTTTCAGCACTCTTATTCCAAATCCACTTGCTGAGTATCTAATGCAATAAGGGTTCTCTCAACCTTGAGAGGTGTCCCTACCCAAGGGGACATCCTGGCATGTAGCCTGATGCTGTGAAGGAGAGCTCAATGGGCCTTGGTGTGTCCACTACTTATGGTGTAATGTAATTTTCTCAGAGTCATATTTGCATATTGACTAGACATGTTCATTTCTTCCAAATTTGGCTTATGTTGGACATTGACCAGCACTGTGGTTAGGTGGGCACAATGCTCAAATTAGCCCTTGGCTATTGGGTTGTTGTTATCTGTCTCCTATGAATCCACATGACCTGACACATCCATTACGACCAACACTGCTGGTTATCCCTTGAGAAGGCTTATGGGAAATACAGGTCAGTGTGTGTGTGAGCCCTGTGTCACAGCACTTTGGTTTCTGTCTCCTTTTAATTTTCTGTGTGTTTATTTAGGCAAGATGAAGATCAAGCAATTTAGGTCTTAATGATAAAATTGATACAGATTATTTTTTAAACAAACTTATGCAAGAAACAGCAACATCTGAGACTTTTGAGAGTCCCAGGAAGTTCTGTCTATGAACATTTCTATCTATGTTCAAAGGCATAGATCTGGATGAAGACCTTACAGCACCAAGAGCATCAGGGCTTAGATGTGTTTTCCTATGCTAGTGTTTGGTAGGCACATGAGATATCAAGAAAGATGCAATGTGTACTCTTTGTCTGGGAAGTGTACAGTAGCAGATATAGCTGAAAGGCAAATTTTAAGGTAATTGTCCCTTTTCTGCCCACTGAGGTTGGGGCCTCACTTTTCTTTTTCTTCAACTTTTTTCCCTCTTTTTCCAAATTTGTCCTCCTTTTGGACCTTACTTGCTCCAATCCTGCACCACTTTCCCATTACCCTTGCTTGAGGTATCAAAAAGCTTTGACTGCTCACAAGGCACAATGTCCTGATGAGCAAAGGCACCGACTGGGTACTGCTGCTTGACTCTAGTACTGGAATATATTCAGTTATGCAGATGTGCTCCTTGCATTTACAGAGCAGAGGTGTCTGATGGTGAATTGGTGGGAAGAAGACGGTGCAAGCAGGGGGAAAGGGGCATCTCCCACAGGGGATGAAACTTGCTAGAGGCAATTTTAGGAACCAGATGAAGAACCAGGCGTGTTTCTAATAGTTCTCCAGTAAGGGATGGAATTGTCTCCACCTCAGCTGTGACCATAGCTAAGGAGATCATGGACACTACCTGTCTTCTCTTTCCAACTCAGTCCCTTTGAGTCAATTCTGGTCATTTGGCTGGAGGTTTACATTGCTGTGGTTTCACCCCTGCTTCTTGACTTGAATCATAGAATCATAGAATCTTTTAGGTTGGAAGAGACCTCCAAGAGCTCAAGTCCAATCAAAGGTGAGAAAGCTTTCACATCTGCTCTGAGTCCAGCATATGAAAGATTGGACCTCTCCAAATGGCAGTACACCCTGGGGACAGGGAGGGGACCTCAGTGGCTCTATTAATGCTGATAAATAAAGGATCAATCCCTGATGCCAATGCCATGTGGCATGAATTGTCTTACATTCATGCAGCTTAAAGTTTTTCCCTGGTGGAACAAACTGGCTGCAAATATACCTACTCTGGGTTACCTTTGGGACACAGGCAGAGCCCCTGAGATATAATTAATCTTTTGTGCTTGGGGAGGTGGGTTTCAGTTCAAAATGTCTGAAATATAGTCTGAAGTCTGTGTTCCAGTCTACCAGAAAGGTATTTTTACAGTATGAAACTGAGAATGTGTCTGGCATGGTTTGGTGCATAGTGTAAAGTGAGTGGAGGTGTTTGAAGGTGAAGACTTATCAAAAAAGAGTCAAAGGAGTTTGGAGGAGTCCGTGCAGACCGGCTGGAAGAAGGCTCAGGAATGTCAGAGATAAGTGACCTCTAATACCCTCATGCTCTCCCTTTGGTTTCCCAGACCCTCCTTGTTATCTCCTTTCTCCTTCCCAATCCAAGAATTTGAGCTCCTTATGAATTTTCTGTTATGCCCTTAGGTTTTTTTTTGTTCAGCTTAAAGCCTTTCCCCCAAAGCCCTTGCTAAGGAAGATTTCATCAAAACATTTGTCTTCCTTCCTTCAGCTTTCAAAGGCTGGGTGTGAATTGAGGACAGTAGGATGAGAGGCAGCTGCACTGAATGCCGATCTGACTCACATACTATCCAGCTCATATTAAAGACCTCAAAGTCAAAAGCTGGAATGACCTTTCATCTTCATGGTGTGCTTGTAAGTGTGATCCCTTCTATTAGTGAACACTGATGGGAATTGTGCTGTCTCTTTTCCCTCCAGGTGTGCACCCACTGTGTTGCTGACGCAAAAGCCAGACTTAGATAACTTTGGTGACAATGATGAGTTAATCCCAGATGTAACTAAAACAAATGAGTGAAACTTGTCATTTTAAAGAAAAGGGTTTTTTGGGTTGTTTGTTTTCCTTCACTTTTTGTAATATATAATTTTCTCCAGAACACTGTTTGTCAAGTTTGCCTTGTTCAAATAGTCCCAAATTTGTAACACCAGTGCTAACCACATATCTGTATAAATTTTAAACCACTTAGATGAATTGATGAGGAAGAGTAAGTGTACTTTTAATTCCAGTACAAGTGGCACTTAGCTATAATAATAGTCAGGGAAGAGAATTACCAGAAATATACTTTTCTTTTACCACAAACTTGCTAATCACTTCTCAGTCTGGGACAACTCTAAGCACTATTTTAGCACCATTTCTTATCAAAATTGCCTCAACATTTTAATTAAACAGCATTTATTTAATCTCCAGGTCTTTTAAATTGGTGAAACACTCCTTAATGAGTATTTTTTAGGCTCAGAAGATCCCCACTGGAATCTGTTCAAGGATGCAGACCTGGCAAGCAGGAAGGCAGGAGGCTGGATCGTCATCGTGGGTTTTGAAGCTGCAGTGCCTTACAGCAGGGGCAGGTTATGAACCTGCCAGGGGGAACTACTCTTCACAGTCATGCCTGCTGCTTGCTTCTCTCTCCCTCTATCCGCTAAGGTAAATTATCTCCATACATTTTTGTGTTCAACACTCCCTTACTGTGAATTTCTTACTGTTGTGAACAAAATCCAAAGAAGCTGCTAGGGCTTGTGGCAACATTAACACTTAGACTCTTGACACTGTGGTGAAGCAGTAGCTTTACACTGCTCAGAGAGATATCTGGCCACTCTGAAACTTCCATTCAAACAGAAGTAATGCAGCATTGCTTTTCATCTGATGTACAGCCACAAGTAAAGGCAGTGGTTAAATCCACAATCTGTTAAGCCCAGGCACTTTTTCAGTAATGTAAAATAGTGGTGCTGTTGGAACATGGATATTTTCACATTAAACACATGGTTGTATTCTTTTTTCTTTATTACTCAGCCTTACAGTAAGAACTGCTGTTTGTAGAGTGTTGATACACTTTACCTGGAATACTTTGCTTAGTGATCAATCATCCCACTGAAAAAGGGTTGCATGCATTTTATTCATCTAAGAACCTTGCCATCATGTACACATGATTAAGGGTCATGGTGCCAGGCCTTTGGGAGGAAAGTCTGGAAAAAAAGTGTGAATGTATTTAACAAAGAAGACAAGCTACCAGAAATAGATTTTTCATCCTGCATAGTACATGACATTTGTTCTAGAGCATGTAGTGAAGTACACCATCTCCCAGCTTCTTTGGTATTTTTCCTGCGTATTGCTTTATATTGCTTTTATATATTACGTTACAATAGACTGCGTTATTTCTCATTCCTTTAGGAAATGACATGTTGGATTTCATTTGGCATGGTCTGCTGAAAGCTGTATCTGATGGCTGACAGATCTCACATTCACAAAAGGCCTCTAGGTTTAAAAGTTGACTATTGTATTCAGTTTTGGAAGAGGGATTAGTCTTAGTATATTCCAAAGGCAACAGGATGAGTCACCTCTTTCCTTTAAATTCCTTGTTTATGTTCCTGCTGTCATGCTGATGTTTATATTCCTGCCACGTTTTGAAAGGGCTTTAAGGAGATACCTTACTATAGTTGAGTAGTCCAAGTTCTCTGCTACCCGTCACTCAGCTTCCAAAGGTAGTCTCTGGGTGTTGTATTAACAGGCTTATCAAAACACATTCTCTTTAGCTGCTTGTGTATTTCTTTAGAAATAATTCCATGTTGTTGCATAGAAACAGGGGTTTTTAAATAATGTTTTCTTTTATTTTTCCCCAGAAAACATTAGACAGAATCAGATGTTATGAAGTTCTGAAGGAAGTGAAACACCACAGAACTCATTAATATTCAAACATTGATGTCTAGTGTAATGAATGGCATTACAAGGTGCACAGGAATGCTTGCTATATCTCTTTTCACACAAAAAAAAAAACAAAACAGAAATGTTATCTTGAGAATCCTTACTATAAAGATATATTGTTTGGATGAAACATGGAAAAAACATCACCTCTGACATTTGCATTGCTAGTGTGATTTTCTGAGGGGTATTTCAGTTCTTTTGTTTTCCCTCTGATTTCTCTAGTGGCCATTCCTTAGGCTGTCTCTTGATCTAATGGATGATATAAATTCCACAATTCTTCAAAAGTAGGAAGTGATGCCTGGCAGCCTGTAACCACTTTTGCCATATCTGTATTCAAAAGACTGTATTTGTCTGTGCACAGTAGTGACTTCTGCTAACTAGATGGTCTGAATCTGCCTGCTGTTCAGGGCTTACTCCCTTGCTTTTAACTTTTCTTGGTCTCCTGTTTTCTCTCACAAAGAAAAACCCATTAGAACTTCCACCCTGACTCCAGGCAGATCACAAAGAAGCAGTGTATGGGGGGGGGGGGGAATAATTACTGCAAGATTTTGATTATCCATCTATTTTCAGGTCAGCTTAAACTAATTTTCAAAGACAACAGATTTTTAGCTTCAACTTTATAAGGAAAAAAAGCCCATAAGCTTGCACACTATACCCACACATACGCACATACTTGTGTGCCTTTCAGTGCCCCAGTAACTTTTGAGCATTTGTTGCCAATTTCAACTAGGTTGACAAAAATTGGAAGATGCCAATAAACTACATTTCTGCAAATTTAATGTGATCCTGTAGTCTGATGGAGGAGGGGAACAGACCATATCAGTCCTATTATAGAGAGAAGGAGTGCTTATTTTTCCTTAGACAGTAGAGAAACACATAGTACCTCCCTTATAAGTGGCAAATCAGTAAGAAACCAGATGGTTAATCCAAACTCTACTGTTTCTGCTGCTTATAAACATTTATTTTTCTCACCTTTTTTTCCTCTGGTAATGTAAATGAGTAGCTAAGTGGAAATGATTTATGTATCTAAATTTGCATTCTTTACAGTCTTTTTCTTTATTGAACATTTAGGCTAGATTCAACACCAGAGTCCAAGATGCCTTTCTACAGTTCACCCCAAAGCATATCATTTGGGTGTTAGTGAGCATTTTGCTGCATCTCCTAGTTTCCACATGAGTGGCAAAATATGGTCTGATTCTCCAGCCATTCCCTCTTGCTCTTTTTTGTTGCATATAAAAGAAATTTTTTCATTTTTCTAAACAGTTGCTTGTTATCAACTTTCATTTTTCACTAGTCTTCACAACATTGTTTTTTTTTTTTGTTCAGCCTAGGCAGAAGGCAAATTCATTGGTGTCTTCTTTGAATTGCCTTCTGTCTGTCGCCTCTTCTGCTCAGAGACTTTAGATCTCCCCTCACTTAACATAAAAGGAGGAAGGCAGCATTTTTTAAAAGGGTAGGTATCTATGCAGATCTGGAAGTGGCTATCTGTTGATCCATTGTAAAAGTTACTTCACATTATCAGGAATAATGTCCAAAACTGCATCCAAGCATACATCCAGATGACCTCAGAAAGCTTTGCACTCTTAGGGAAGGGGCAGGTAGCTGTGGTGGTGGGAGTCTGCCTTGCCGCTCAGGTGTGGGAGCAGTAAAGCCTGTGGCAAGCAAGAGAGAAATACGTGGGAAATAATCCATCTGTGTAAAGCAAATGAGTTACTGGATTTGTATGATTAAATCCTACCTCTGCTGCATAAAAAAGAAGGAATTCTTCAGAGATTTCCAAAAGGTGTTAAAATAAGAGTGGGAAAACACTGCTTGAGAACAGACTGAGCTGTGGCACTGTGGCGCTCAGGGAGCCAGTCCTGCCCAGAGGTGACTCCTCACACATCTCCCTTTCTTCTCTTCCTTTCTCTTTTACTTTTGCATCTTAGCTGGAAAGGAGTAGGGATACAGGTGGAAAGAAGCAACACCCAAAAAGAAGGAATGTAACTTTTCTCCTGTATCTTTTTTGGTTTTCTCTTTATTTGGATTAATGATGAGCTTGCTTTGATTAAACAATGATGAAAGCAGGCAACCATTCTGGAGACATCTGCATAAGTATCAAGAGTATCTCTTTGAGATCTTCCCAACATTCAAACAAATCCAGAACAAGTTAGGCAACTCTGTCTAATTCTGTGCCTTTGAATTAACATAGGCTGGAGTACAACTCTTCCCACACAAGGCTTGGCATACTCAGATGTCTACTCCCTCAGTCAACCATTTCTTAAATGGAAGGTTATCTATCACTGGATGCAGGCAGCCTCTGTTGGTTTCAATAAGAAATGCCTAGGTACATCTCTGGGAAGCATCTGACCATTAATGAGAATGCAGGGATACAGTAAAACAGTTTGTTCCTCTTCTCAAAGCTGACTCAGTAGCCAACGTGTACAAAGTATGCCCCTTTGCTAAACATCTCACTAAGCCATTTTCTCAGAATATGAACTAACATCTCTCAGAAATTATCTCATCTGCTCTGTGAGCTGTTTCAAATAATGAATGAAGGTATTTCAGTTATCTTGAGGGGAAAAGCACTTGCCGTTATTCCCAAATTTGATTAGGTGGAAAACCCAGACAACAAATTGGCAAATATTTTATTTTAGTCTATGAGTTTATCAAAGAAGAAACAGTCTGTGTGTGTTGGAAGAAAGATACAAAAGACCATTTGCCATGTCTGACAGTTTGTATCGGCACAGCCAGTTTAACTAGTATGCTCAAGCAGTACCATCTGTCAGATCAGCTATGAGGCATGTGTTCATATCACAGTGAGGATCTGATAGCAACTTCTGTTTCATCTTAAACAAAATGGTGAGAGAAAGTGGTGATTTGGCCTATCATTTACATCTAACTGCTGCCTCACAGGTGCCAGACCTTAGTTTGAGGACTCTGTTCTGGGACACCCTAATTTCCATCTTTTTCCCCAGGAAAAAAAAAATAAAAAGAAAGGTCACCTCTCACAACCCTTTCCAGATTCCTCACCATCGCCCAGAACAAGCAGATGTTTCAGACATTCTCCATTTTGAGCAGTAGCTTCTGAACACACCTTTCCTTTGTGTGGTGAGAGCTAGGAACTAACGGGAGCAGTGGGACCAGCCTTCTATGTCGTTTCTGACACTGCTTGGGATGTGATGGCTGCTCAGCTGCTGATGTACAACTCAAAGCTTTCAAACACATTGCTGAATTATTTTCTTTGCTTCTGACACCAAACTTCCAGGTCCAAGATTATTTGCCCATGAGTCATATAGTCTGAGTTTAATTTAACATATTAATGAATGCGTATTTACAAAAATGTCAAGATATTTTCCTTTTATTCTAATTTTACCTCCAGGAATATAATTTATGTCATAAGAAACTGAAAAATTTTCTCCCTAAGACCAGTGACACAACAAGGGGCAACAGACACAAACAGACACAGAAAATCGCACCTAAACATAAGGAAAAACTTCTTTACTGTGAGGGTGATGAATCCCTGGAACAGGCTGCCCAGAGAGGTTGTGGAGTCTCCTTCTCTGGAGACTTTCAAAACCTGCCTGAATGTGTTCCTATGCAACTTGCTCTAGGTGAACCTGTTTTGGCAGGGTGGGGTTGGACTGGATGATATCCAGAGGTCCCTTCCAACCACCACCATTCTGTGTTTCTTTATTGTCCCTAGGACAGGAAGAGTCTTAAATGAGAGCTGGACTAATACAATGTGGTTAATTCGTCATGAGGTTCATTCTCTATAAATAAGGACTAGAACTGCATGCTGCCATTACTTATGCTTGTTGAAACATCTTGTTTAGGACCATAAACTTATACAAAATTATTATCCCCTAGGCTTCTAGGCCTCTTCCACAGCTGGCTGTAGTATTAGGTCACTTCAAAGGACAGAAGCAAAGCTGGATCTGCTCATATACAGGGAAATGGCTCCAGTGTGGCTGGAAGACTGGGGCATGCATCAGGGCATTAGCACATGAAATAGATAATAAATTCCCGTGTTTAGGATTGTTAGGTCTTCCCGTACCTCAATTTGGTGCCTATGTAACTGTGGTAAGAGAGCTTCTGCACCATATTATTCAGTAAAGTACTACAATGTATTTTGAAGAAAGATGAAGAGCAGGCGTTTTCTGTGAGTCTTAAATAATCAAATATTTGAGTAAATCTTTTTGGCTACACTGACACTGTTCAGTGACAATATCCTTAAGGTCACAATGCATGACATGAAAAGACAGTTTCAGGTATGCAAGGAAGCCAACCATTACCTAGTGTACCAGAGAGAGCACCCTCTTTCCCCAGAACATTTGCTCCCCTCTGGTCTTTGCCTTAGGGCAGCTCGCCCGTTCAGTGTAGATAATGCTGGCATGATCCTTCCCTCCCTGAAAGCCATGGGCAACTGCAGTTGTGCTCAAGGTCACCATGGGCAGGCCTCCAGTCCTCCCAGTAAATCATAGCTTCCATGGCAGTATTCAGTCTTATGGGACTGTCAAATAGCAATAGTTGGCAACCTTTTCTATGATAATGCTGAATGCACAGCCTAATCACATCCCTGTTTCTACAACAGCATCATTTTCCCTTGTAAGTAACACCATTTCTGCTCAATCTAGCAGGCAACTTCCTTCTCAAGCCTACCAAAGAGGCTGTATGTTTCAGCTGCAATACAAAGCATATTGGAACAAGATAACCTTAAAGAGAGTTTTGCTGACCTGCGTTAAGTTCTTCTATAACTAAATATGGCACGCTCCAGCTACAGATTCTGAGTCATCTCTTAACATCGTAGCAAAGAGCTACTGAGGCCTCCAGCTCTTTAAAACTGCAAAAACATTTTTACAAGACTATTTTCTATGTTGATTGAGTTGTAGCTACCTTGGGACAAATCTCTGGAACCTTGAAAAGAAACAATTTCTTGTCAGCTCAACGTGACACTATAAAAAGACTGACTATTAGGAAATGATTTCATTAAAAAGGAGAAGAAGTCTTACTGAAACTTTAAGATGTACCAAATCCCTATTGACAAGACCTTTCACTTACCACAAATGAGATAAATGAAAACATCAATGTCATATTAAGTAAGCAACTAAACTGAAAGAGTGAGTTTGAAGAGTCAAAGGACCCACTGGGAAAAGCAGAACATCCCTTCAGTAGGCTGAAGAAATGAAGAACATTCTTCAAACGGCTGCTTTATCAGAATGTAAAAAGGCCAAGCCTTTATGCTGCTATAATTTATGGATATCTCCTGTTCGTAGGACAAAGTGAAATAGAAAAACTTAATCATATTTCTGCTGGTGGGAGAAAAGACTCAGACTCTTCTGTGTAAAAACTCAAATTAATTTTAACTTATGTTGTGCTTTAAGCCCAGCTGGCAACTAAGCACCACTCGGATGCTCACTCATTGCTCCCCACACAGTGGGATGGGGAGGAGAATCTGAAGAAAAAGGTAAAACCTTGTGGATTGAGATAAGAACAGTTTAGTAGGACAACACAAGGAGAGAAGTATTAATAACAATAAAACTAATAAAAGAATGTGTGAAGCGGGTGATGCAGAATGCAATCACTTACCACCCAAAACCTGATGCTCAGCTCATTTCCAAGCAGAAATCCCTTCTCCTCCTCCAGCCAAAGCCAGGACAACTTGATCGCTGTTTTGTAGCTACCAAGTATGAATAACTAAGTAGAGGTGCACAGCTGTAACTTTGGAAGAGTGCTTGTCAAAGACAATAGCAACAGGAGTTCAAAAAGCACATCTAAAATCAAGACCCTCTATTTCTTAGCGTCCTGAAAACTGGAAAGTATAAAGCCCAAAGTCTCAAGATCTTCCCTCATATGGGGATTTGAAGTAACTGTAATCTGATCTATTCAGCTTTTCTTTCCATTTTGGCTATCACACATAATATCATCATGATTAATGAAGACATCATCCAGCACTAAAAATGTTAGATTTGACAAGTGCTCCAATTAATGCATCAAATGTTATGCTCAGTTCAAATTCCCTGAACCTATGAAGTTCACCTGAAAGGAAAGTCCTTCTGGGCAGAGCTCCCAGCTTTCATAGCACTCTCATGATTATTTTAATGGAGAGGGGAAATAATGACCACCCCTGCCCCCAGCTACAATTTCTGAGGCTTTATCATTAACCCACTTTTAGAATCAAGAAAATACATTTCTAGATTTATTTCTGTGCAACAGTAGCGACTTATGTTGGGTGCTTAATCTAATCCTAAATTCATTTCTCTGTCTGATATTCCAAAGAATAAATGACTCCACTGGACTAGCTAAAGAACATAGAATTAACTTGGAGAACCAAGTCACTGTTTTGCAGTAGTAAAAGTCACACATTTTCCCTGTGGATACCAAGTTTTAAGATATGACTTAGCTAATTATTTTGGTTTTCTTCATTCTTACTTTAGATATGTGTGGCAAATTTGACCTTGGCTGTCTGCCAGTTGCCCACTCAGCTACTCTCTCACTCCTCCTCTTCAGCAGCACAGGGGAAGAAAATTACACAAAAAAGCTCAAGTGTTCAAAACAAAGACAGGGATATCACTTACCAATTACTGTCACAGGCAAAACACACTCAGCTTGGGAAAGATTAATTTAATTAATTGGCAGCTAAAAATGGATAGTGAGAAATAAAAACAGAACTAAAACTCCCTCCTCTCACTTCTTCCCAAGCTCAACTTCTCTCCTTCATTTCCAATTCTTCTACATCCTTCCACACAAGAAGCCCTGTGGGATGGGGAATGTTGGGCTGTGAACAGTTTATAACACTTTGTCTCTGCTGCTGCTTCCTCTTCATGATGTTCTAACACTCCTGAGTAGGGTCCCTCCCTACTCAGCCCTTCATGAACTACTCCAGAGAGGGTGAGTTCTTCAACTACTGCTCCAGCATGCATCCTTTCCATGGGATGCAGTCCTTCAGAAACAGACTGGTCCAAGTGTGGGTCCCCCATGGGCCATAGGTCTTGCCAGAAACTCTGCTCCAGAATGGGCTCTCCACTGGCTGCAGCTTCCTTCAAGTTACATCTACCTGCTCTAGTGTGAGATCCTCCATGGCTGCAGGGTGGATATCTGCTCCCCTGAGGTCCTTCACTGAGTGCAGGCGAACAACCTTCTTCACCGTGGTCATCTCCATGGGCTGCAGAGGACTCTGCTCCAGTGTCTGAAACACCTCCTTCCTCTCCTTCATTGACCTTGGTGTCTGCAGGGTTGTTTCTCCTGTTTTTTTCTCACTCCTTGTTCTTACAGCTGCTGTGCAGCACTTTTTGCCTCTTCCTAAATATGCTATCACAGACATGCCACCAGCATCACTGCTGGGCTCAGCTGTGTCCTGCACTGGGTCCATCTTCCATGCTGGCTGGGACTAGCTGTGTCCAACATGGGTGCAGCTTCTGATATTTTCTCACAGAGTCTACCCCTGCACTCCCACTACTACCAACACCTGCACATATAAACCAAATACAACGTCTCAAGTTCAGATGAGAATCTTACTGGCTACTGAAAATATCATGTACTGCAAAGGTGATGCTGTCCATGCAAGCTTCTCCTTAATGTCAGTAGAACATAACGCTATTTTCCCCTTTGCTTCTTTATCACTATTTATTTATTTATACAGCATTTTGTTATTGAGAACCATATTATTGTCTGTGTACTCTCAACAAGCAGTCATTTGTGGTTTCTAAGGGAATTGAACTCATGCTGAATGACATTCATGAAAGAAGTAATAGTGGGGAGCTGTCTCCTACTGAAAGATACCTACAGATCATGTTGGTGATAGGTGTAAGCAAACTAGATGGACGATTTGTGGCCTTTTCTCCTGCAGATGCTTGCAATTATCTGGGCTTTGCTCAGTTGCATCTGGACGTAGCTCAGAGAAATGCATTCTGTTTCTGATGGGTATTGAGAATGTTTGATTCTGGGGTTCATAGACATTACGTGGCTCATCAGGTCTGTGTTAGTTATCAGCTGCCAAAAGGGCTTTATCTTGACAGCATGAGTGTCACTGTTCCCAGACCTAAACAGGCCTTTGTAAAAGAGTGTTAAATACGTGCCCCAATTTTGTAGGCTTTCCCAGTGCTTGCTGAATGAAAAGCCCTCTGCGAGTTTGCCTGTTCACTCTGTTCAACTCACTGCTCAGAAGAATGGGGGACCTTTTTGCTTGTCATCTCATTCAGAGTTGGCTTTTTTGATAGATGAGACTTAAGGATAAAAGTAATCAGTTTGCTTTATTCTGTCAAAGTGAAGGTTAAGAGAAGGGTTTGCAATTTTGAAAACAAAACAGAGGGCAATGAAATGAATTATTAACAGTGGCCTTGTATTTTGACTCATAATCTTTCCACTCTTGTCACGTTATCCTTTTGAGATACCATTTATCAGCTGGACTGAGGGTAAACCTTCCTTGCATCCTCTCCGTCTGTGCAAGCCTCTGAAAACCTTTTGCTTTAGTGCTCGACCTTTCTCTATTTCCCTCATTCCATTTTTCATCTCTCTCTCCTGTCCCTAATCTCTGTTCCCCCACTCTCCACCCCACCTTTTTCAATCAATAGGAATACAGATGGTATTTTTTTGTTTTATAAAAACTGGCAACTGGGGAAAACATCTCTTGCTGCCTAAACTCAGCTGCCCTGTCTGGCTCATACATGTTAAAACAGGTGAATTTCACTGAACTAGTTTTCCCAGTTTTACCCCAAGCTAACACAATGTGAGGCTTGCCCATTCCACCATACCAGGCCCAGTATAAGCCATGTATTTTCACTCACTCGGTTCATCAGTCTCTCTCCTGTTCAGCCCAGATAGCAGGCTAAATCATGTGCTAATGCAGCAAGGCTGTGCTTTGTCTAGCTGCACTAATCTTATGCACTACAGTCCTTTGTGAGCAATATAAATAACAAATAACTATACAAAGACATCTATGCATTAAGGCCGAGAACTCTACCTCCTCCCATATTTTCACTTAGCATATACAACAACACAGAATAATTTATCACAGAGTTTGATTTCAATCAATCTTTTACTGTTCTAGAAGTACCAGGCAATCATTTGTTCCTCATACATTCAAGAATGTATCTGACTAGAGCAAACAGTTATTTATATATCCAATTATGATCAAAGAGGCACAGCAGAGTCTTTTCTACCTACTGCCTCTAACATAGTTGTATAGATTGTCACTAAAACCAGTGTTTCAGCAGGTATGACACAAGCTGCTGTATATTCTTATGATTTTCTGCTACAAGTAAAAATCCTGTGGAAAAAGAATTGGATATGAAGCAGACAGCACTAGAAGCAATGATTTTATTTTTCATTGCTCTGCTTGAATAGAAATTGGATTCATGTCTTCTTTTTGGGTGTTTCCAGCAGCTTTAAAGTAATGAACAAGGTTGGAGGTCAAGATGTTGCTACTGCTTGTTTTTCTGATGCAGAGCTCAAATTCAGCCTGCTGATGTCTGTGCTTTTGGTAGCAAACATGATAGGCCTGGGACTTTGCCTCTGGGAGCACTGTTAGGGCACAGCTTGTGCTCATGTGCTGAACTCTCCTCTCCTCTAAGACACAGTGGCCTCATCCATATGTTTTGCTGGGTACAATGAAAGTATGAGCTCTGCTGGGTCCTTGGGCTCCTGTGAAGGGTGCTTGGGCGCTTGGTCTGGGCAGCAGCTAGCTGGCACAGGCTAAACCTTTGTTAGCACATGAGCATGTGAACAATGAAATGGAATGGGTGCTTAAGGCCATGCTATGGACATAGCCCTTGGGGCTTGCAACAGCCTCAGGATTTTACATGGATGTTAACAAGGGAAGAAGGTCTGGACCACAAGCTACCCAAAAGGAGCAGCCTGGCTAACACGGAGCCAATGGCCTTTGCGCTGCAGGAAACCTCAGCACCCCCTGAGTCTGCTGGCAGAGCTGGGGTATGGCAGCGTGGCCTCACCGTGGTGGTGTGAAGTGTCCAGAGCAGGCTGGCCGTGGGCAGGCAGGGCTGCGCTGTGCTGCTCAGCCAGGCTTCCCCATTCCTGCCGCTGGGAGCGGTGCTGGGCTGCTGGCTGCCTGCCTTTGCCCTGGGGAGGTAGCTCATTTAATGCACAGCCCTTTCTCTTGCAAAGTTGTGTAAGTGCATATTTAGTTTTCTTTGTTTGGAAATATGAATTTGTGTCCCCAGCTACCTTGGTGGTTAGCTTCCTCTATAATTAACAAGTGTTTATGCTTTCCCCATGGGGTACAAGTACAAGTCAATCTTGACTTCCTTTCCAGTATATGCAGTATATTTTTGCAAAAGCTCAAATGCTTTCTAATGTAGTGCACTCCATTTCTTTCCTAAAATTAATGTTTCAAAACACGATTAGCAGTGCTGTAATAGATCTCAAAATATGACAAAAGCACTGTGAGCTAGAGGGCTCCAAGATACCAGTAACAGTCTAAATAAGAATATGTTAGCAATACCTGGGTAGGAAGAAGTTGAATTTTCTCTCTTTAACTTGGAGAGTGAGTTCCAAATCTTATATGCTATAGAAATAATTTACATCATTACAACTGTCATTGACCTGTGCCACTATTCTACATTGTTGAAAGAAAATATATTTACCTTGAAGATATAAAATAGCTTTTCTTTCCCTTCTAAAAGGACTATTTTTTCTGTTTCATTTTAATGTAACTAACTTAAAATGTTTCAGAAATATTAACTCTATCTTCTTAAACTTTTGTTACCTTTATTAAGTAAAAATCCATGCAAAAATCAGTGTTACTGATTGCAGGAAGAGTGCCTGTCGTTTGTCTAAAAGACACGGTAGTACATTTAATCTGATGACATTTTTGACTATTTGCTTCCCAGTCCTTTCCATGAGCACTACATCAGCAGGACTGGAAGTCAACCTGATAGAAAAATGGTGTTTTGATGCAGATGGCAAGGTAACTGAAAACCTTCTTCTAGGCCATAGGAAAATGCCTATCATCCAATACTTACTTCTTTTAGAAAGGGGTATAGGGCATCTCAGGATCCACATAATGAAATACCTGTCTGGGCTCTCTCACTGGGTGCTAAAAGGGGGACTGGTACCCTAGAATTCTGAGTAGCAGAAATGTGTATTCTTTGCTGATGAAACCAGTTTGTGTTACGATGTTGATGGAGTTTTCAAGTCCTGAATCTGTATTTAGGCATTGCTGGTAGCAGGTTGCAAAAGGAAAAAAAAAAAAAAGAAAAGGCACTTCTTACCTCCCTTTTTCTTCTACAGAAGCTGCAGGATATGCAGAGCTTTCATGTCCAAATTTAGGCATCTGGATACGGCTACAAGAGCACAAATCTGGCATCTGTTTAAAAAATAAATTGTGGTGAGAAAGCGTTGTGCATATTTTTGATATATTTGCTAAGCACTCCTGCCAATGTAATAATCCTCCAAAATAATCCTGACAATTCACTGAAGAGGCCAAGAGACTAAATCACTATTGATTTTCTCCTTTAAATAACATTCATAAAAATATTTTTAATATGCTGTGAGCAATGAAATGGAATCACCACATTGCAAAGCCATAAACCTCTCACTCTGCTATAGCCTGGGTTTTGCTAAAGGCAGAAGAAGAACTGCAACAATCCATTGATATCAGTGAGCTGCTGGAAAAACTTGTGATCATTGTAGTCAGGTACATTAATGTCAGGCAGTTCATAAATTTTCTCACCTTCACTGCATCAACATTTCATACCCAAGCTTCTAGCCTGCCTTTGAAGAAACATGAAGTTGACTCACGCAGGAAGTTGCGCATGCAAATATTTGCAAATGCAATTTAGGAACGCTACATTTAATTTGTATGTATGGGAAGAAAAGACCACATATATTCAGAGCTTACAGCTCTAAAGCTGATCTTTTAATAACCTAGCTATGGAACTAAATACATGTCTTTTGCTTTGTGTCTATGTTGGACAAGTTTCTATCTTATCATAGAATCGTAGAACAGTTTGGGTTGGAAGGGACCTTTAAAGGTCATCTAGTCCAATCCCTAGCAATGAGCAGGGACATCTTCATTACAGTCTTGTTCAATACATACTGATAAGGGATTCTGATCCTGCTAAGAAGCTGCTATGTGCAACTGCAGTCCAAACGAATCACTGTAACTTGGTCCAGATCCTGCTTCCGTCAGTGCTGCCTGTGAACTTTTGGTAGGGAATTTCAGCCAGCCCCAGGGGAAGCGAGTGAGGAGTTCACAAGTCAGGTACCAGCCACATCAGGGAGTGATGCAAATAAAGCATGTTCACTGCCAACAGAAATACCACCGTTTGCCCTTCTGAGAATTAGGTCTTTCCCCACCCTCCTCGAATGTTTTTAACTGTTTTGCAGTTTTTCAGGTGCCTGAGTCTTGGAGATGCCCAAGGGCTTCCCTCTGCAGCTCTTTAGCCCTTACCCCGGGTCACTGCGGGCTGCCTCTCGCAAGCAGCCGTGTGAGCTGTCACCTGGACATGCTGGAGCTGCTGCGGCAGTGCTTGGCTGCTGCTGCCTTTGTCCTGATGTTCTTGTTGTCTTGCACTTGCACATCCTGAAGTGATGCTGTGTCTCTTTTGTCAGCTTTCTCAGGCAAGGTGATTGCCACCAGGATGAGAATCTCTTTCTCTTTTTTATTATTTTTTTCCCCTAAAAGTGACTTTTAATCACTGGAGTCTACTACATGCCATCAGCTGCAGACTCTGCAAAGAAATCTTTATGCATTTAAGCCCGCCTCAATGTTTTTTTAAGATATACAAATGGAATCAATTTTCTTTCACAATTCATAATGAAATGGCAGCGTCTAGGCAAAGTATTGTTTAGATTAAGAGTTTGAAAGTAAATATAGAAGACAAATGAAAAATGATGGTGTCCATGAATCAGTTTGAAAACAAGGTTCTTAATAGAGAGAAGAAGCTCATGAGCAACAATTGTTAAGTGTTAGCTTAGGCAGGGGCTTCATTTGTGAGTTTTGGTTTTTTTTTTTTTTATTACTATTCATGATGAAATCTCTCTGGGTACTTTGCTCCTGGCTAGTAGTACAAGAGACAAAACACCTAAATAGGACATTCATTTCACAGGGACTATGGGTACAGCAAACAATTCATAATGAGGCTGAATTGCAAAGCTCAAAATGGATCCAAACTTAAAGAACATGGCTGTTTATATGGACACGGGGACTGCGTTAATTGCATTCACTGTAATTGCAGGCGTGAATGTTCTAATAAGCAGATGAAGTTGCCCTTATCTCTTGGGCCCAAAGAATATTGAAGCATTTTTACAAAGAGGACTAACAGCCAGATCTCAGGAGAGACCTCATTCATTGCAGCAATTAAAAGCAGCCATTAAGAAATGTGAGACTGGTCTTAAAATCTCTTTTCTAAAATACAGAAATACTTTTATCCTGGGCCTCACACTGCAAGTAGAAGTGTTGATAATATGAGGTGAATTAAAAAGGTATAATAAGATATTAAAGCAGTGGAGAAGGAAGGATACAGTCTTTTCTTCTCATCTGTTTTGTCTGTATTGTGTTCTACAATGCTGAAACTTCTTAGATTCCCTCTGCACTGAACAAAAGCTGAGCAAGTAGCTCAGCTTATTTATGAAATGGGCACCTACCTCTTCCTTTAAGTGATTAAGTCCTCCATGTGAACATGGTCCTGAAGGCCTCCTGTGAAGTGTAGAGTGTTTTCAATTACCCATGACTTCAGCAGGGCTTGATGATACCAAACATCTCACAGGAGCAATTTCTATTGCACCAGTTCTCAAAATTACAGACCGCAGAAAGCGCTGACAGGGAGCCATGAGGTTCTGACAGCTGGGTCAATTGTGTACCAACATTTGAGTGTGTGATAGCTTAGGCCCACTTATTTTTACTAAAAAACATGACAGAAATGGATAAAAAGCTCTGCCTCTGCAAAGTGACCCATTTATGCTACAAGGGAGGATTGCCTAGCTTAGGGGTGACATATATTCATGTGGCATTTTGCTTATCAATGGAAGTAGTTGTAACTGATATTCTGTAATGCTGATGGGAATCCAGAATAGGAGGTATAAACAAACAAAAAACAGTTTTAGTTGAAATATTGAGACTAGCTGAGCAAAATGAGAACCCATGTTGAATTCTTTTGAAAAGATAAGTTAGAATTCTGCAAATTACCAGAGTTAAAATAACATAGCCAATTATTTCTGAGGAAGCTGGACCTTTAGCAGTTATAATAGTTAATAAAAGGTTATTTGGCACCATCACATTATGAAACATTAGCAGTGTCCTTGTTTTGGCCATGTTAATTTTTCTCCATAGCAGCTAGCATGAGGCTATGTTTCAGATTTGTTTTGGAAACATTGTTGGTAATATAGGGATGTTTTAGCTGTTGCTAAGCAGTGATTACACAGAATCAAGGCCTTTTCTGCCCTTCATAGCCCTCTGCCAATGAAAAGGCTGGGGGTGTGCAAAAAGTTGGGAGGAACAGCCAAGAGGGCTGACCCCAGCCGACCAAAGGGATATTCCATACCATATGATGTCATGCTCAGCAATAAACTAGGGGGGAGGCTGGTTGGGGGCTGCTGCTCATGGACTGGCTGAGCATCAATCAGTTGGTGGTGAGCAATTGTTTTCATTTGCATCATTTGTCTTTCTTGGGTTTTATTTCTCTCTCTTTGTTATTCCTTCTTTTCATTATGATTTATCATTATTGTTTTATTTCTATTATTAATCTGTTCTTATCTCAACCCACTAGTTTTCTCACTTTTACCCTTCCTTCTTCCCCCCTATCCTGCTGGGGGGAAGTGAGCGAGTGGCTGTGTGGTGCTGAGTTGCCAGCTGGGGTTAAACCACAACGAGCAGTAATAGGGGCTTGCCAGTAATGAAGCACAGCCGATAATAAGCATTGGTGTTACAGCTGCTCTCTTCCATTTCTAGCCAATTCATCTGTCTCAGTGCCTGAAGCTGTTCAGCAAGACCAAGGGAAATAACATTAGCCTCTTTATTATTTATAACTCATTTTTTTCCCTGATAACAGTGCAATACCATAAACACTGTTTCCATGGAAACTCAAACAAGACAAAATTACCCTGAATATTCTGGTTTATACCTCTAGGAATATAGGTATCTAAAGATTCAACCTGTCCCTGCCTGACAAAGGAATACAGAAGTGATTGATATTTTTAATTACCAAGTAATATTGGCTGAGTTGGGGAATTTCTTGCGTTGCCGTGTGGTGTGCTGCAATCATGTTACCCAATTACATCTCATGTTTCTCACTGACTTTATTTCCTTTGAAAGCTGCTCTTTTAAAAGTGCAATTATAAGGATTTCCTTGTTTCTGTAGGCTTTGGTGATACTAAATGGTGCATTACATTTATGTGATATGAAGCAAGAGCATTTAAGGACTAGGGAAAAAAAAATGTCTTCATGGGTTTTGAAATTTAGATGGATAAACCTGAGGCTGTATGAGAAATAAAAAAAAATAAAATTAAGTGATCCAGACTGTAAAGGTCATTTGCAGGTTACCTAAGGCTTAACTAAAAAGCAAAATATTTCCTTTGAGTTAATAGCTGGCTTGAAGACTGAAGACCCTCATAGAAAGCTCAAAGGCCCTTTGCCCCCTGTTGAATTACTTAACCAAACCATAGGCTCAATAATTCCATAGTAGAACATAAAAATATAAAAATGTGCCAGAAGAACAGCTTTGCCAATACCATAATGTAGTAGGTAAGGAGTTCTCTTATTTCATGCAGAATGTTACACAACTCCAACACTGTCTTTTTCCAGTTATGTGAGAACAAAATTCCTACAGAACAGGATGATCCACTCAAATCTCTCATAAGAGTGAAAGAGGTGCCTTTCTCTCACTTCTCCTAGAAATGGGCTCAGTGCCCTTTGGGAAGTAAACCAAACAAGCATTTGTTCAAAAAGCAGAGCATGAAGAAGGGCATCTCTTTCACTTGGTGGATTAGGCACTCACCTGGAAGGTGTTAACTGCTGCTGCACTGGACCTTTAATTATTTATGAAAGGTGGAAGATTGTTAAAAAGGGATGCTCAGAGCAAGTCCTCTCCCTATCAATAGCAAGCCTGATGTGCTGGACACCACCCTGTGAAACAAAGCCAAATCTCTTGCAGAGATTTCCTGCAAGATTGTGGTGGTTTAAACCACTT
>NW_008624900.1:0-7816 GCF_000691845.1 Merops nubicus | reverse complement strand
CCTGCTCTCGGGTGGTCCTGCTGTCCACCACAGGGGGTGGCCCTCACAGGGACCAGGGGTGCTCAGCTGGTGACACCCCAGCAGCTGGGCCCCCGTGGGGGCTGCACCTCCCCATCCCCTTGTCCCAGATGCAGGGGTGTCACATAGGTTGGGGGTGCCCACACAGGATCTGCCCCGTCCACTTTTCCTACACATTGTGGGGGAATCATAGGGGGCTGCCCCCTCCCCTTGTCCCACAAACAGGGGAGCCCATGGGGAGGCCACACCACCCACGTGTCCCACGCGGGGACCTCGAGGGCGATGGTGTGAACACCACCAACAAGCCTTTGCCTCCATCTGCCTTCCAGTGCCCCAGGTGGCTGGGTACCTGTGGCCCCAGAGGCTGGGGTGTGGGGGGCGGTCCCACCACACCAGGGACCCTCCCCACCTTGGGTCTCTGCAGTGTCCTGGCACAGCTCAGTGGGGAGGGCAGGTTGGGTGTCCCCATGGAGTTTTTGCCACAGTCCATGGTGGTATTTTCTGCAGGCTGTTCTCTCCCCTTCCAGGCACCGAGCACGACAGCCCTGAACATGATTATGAGACTGTGGATGGCAGCGTTCAAAAGACAATTCACAAAATGCAAGCACTTTTTCCTTTCTAGTCCTCTGGTTTTTGGAAGCCACCCAACCTCCAAATACTCCAAGACCTTACATGACATTGGTTCTTTGCAGAGGCTAGAAACAGCCAGAAGGAACCACAGTACAACCTCCAGCTGCCCAGATCCTGCAGAAAGCAGCCCAAATGCCATCAGGACAGCCCTGGGCACAGAATAAATCCCCCTGTTGTGCTGCGGGCTGTGTCCTCAGCTGTCACCCGTGGGACTCTGCCAGCACCAGATCAGCAACCAGCCAGGCAGCCACCAAGATGCCACTGAGATGCCAGCCCAGGCCCTGGGACGTGGGTGTCACCCTGCTCTGCTGTTGTGCCACAGCTCCTGGGCTGGGGTCGCAGATGCCTCTGGGTGAAGAGGACCCAGGGCCAGCCCTGGCAGGCACTGCCCGGCCCGTGGGGCGGGGAGGGGTCACGAGGAGAGGTGACAGGGACTTCCCACAGCACACACTGCTCCCCAGCTGGGGCTCAGGCCACCCCCTGACAGGCTCTTCACAAGGGCCTGTCAGAAGCCCACTTTGAGCAGGCAGCAGCTGCATTTTCTCAGGCACAGCCAAACTCGCTTCTCACCCTGCCTGAATTTTTCAGCAAGGCTGTAGAGACATTCTCAAAGTGTTGTGGCTTTAGGTTTTGCTGGTTTTCACATCCATTTTTTAACTGCACTTGCAGCTGGAGGCAGCATCAGTGCTGGACCCCCACAGCTTGTCCCCTCCTGCCTGTGAGCACTCTTGTCACCCGCTTGCAGCTTTGTGGCACCTGCAAAGGCCTCTACCACACTCATATCACTGGATGCAAAAAATGACCTGAAAACCAAATAGGGCCCAATGTTCCACTCTTCTTTTCCTGGAAGTTTGGCAAAGCCCAAAGGGAAGTGGTAGAGACAAAGACCTCATAGTCCTGATGTGCACTAAGGGAGACGAGGGGAGAGGTCCACCAGAAGGAAGGCATCTCAGTCCTGCATCACACACTGTGCTCCTCTTCTTGCAAATCAGAGCTGGAAAATAAATTTCACATTTCATTTAAGATCAAACTTTTTTTTTCCACCTTCTTCCAGTGAAGAGTAGCTCTGGGTTCAGTTTTCCAGTTCACATCATGCCTCACTGAGCACCTAGGGTAGAGTCCCAAAGCTGCAGCAGCCATCTCATTCCGTTGGACTTGGCTTGAGTTCCAGGCTGGGTTTGGGCTGGGTTCCTCCTCTGGCTTTGGTTCTGCCCTGGGGTTTCCACGTGGTGTGGGCACTCTCCTCAGACCAGCACTGTGGGAGAGGCTCTGGCTGTTGCTGTTGAGGTCCTTTCACTGAGGAGAACTCGGCTCTCCGCGGGCGCTAGATGTTCATTAACACTTAAATCACAGGACCAGGGAGTCACAGTTTGGGTTGGAAGGGACCTTTAAAAGATCATCCAGTCCAACTCCTTCCACTGGATCAGGTTACCCGAAGCCCCATCCAGCCTGACCTTGAACACAGCCAGGGAGGGGGTGTTCACAGCTTCTCTGGGCAACCCGTTCCTGTGCCTCACCACCCTCATGGTAAGACACGTTCCCAATGTCCAGTGTAAACCTACCCTCTTCCAGTCTGAAACCATTGCCCCTTGTCCTGTTACTACAGGCCCCAGTAAAATGTTTCTTTCCATCTTCCATATAAGCCCTTTTATGTACTGAAAGGCCACAAGAAGGTCCCAGGAGTCTTCTGCAGGCTGAACAACCTCAGCTTCATACAGTGTACAAAGCTTCAGCCAAGGGACCCAACACAACGCCAGGGACCAGCAGGTGTTTAAGTCACACCAGTGTCTAGTTTTAACTTCTCCCAGGACAAAACTAATTGCTGGCCTATGGCTGGAGAGAAGATGGGATCCAGGGAGGGAGAAGGGAGCAGAGCATAGAGGAAACCAGAACAATTGAACATGTTCAACTGTTTTCCTTGTCTCCTTCATTTGAACCAAAAGCATTCCAAGTTTGGATTTCACTGTTAGTTCAGAGATCGTTTTAAATGCAGACTTTCTGTGAAGCAGACAATGCTTCTGTCCCCTAAGACCTATTCCCAGTCATCCCTCCAGCTGGACACAAACAGCAGATGCTCCTGGGTGCTCAGAAGATGCAACAACAAATGACTTAAACTCCCTTCCCAACCAGTGAGTTTTTCCTCTCCAGTCACAAGTGTTTTGTCCAGTTGCACAACTTCTCTCTTCAGTACACACAATTCCAGACATCACCCAGGATTTTCCTCCTAACCAGCACACCTCCTGCCAAAGGGACAGAACAGTACCTCTGGCTTCTCCATCTGCTGGATTGCACAGCCTCAAAGTTCACCTGCTCCACGCCTGCAGCCCCGTTCAGCCCCAAGGGGCAGAGCTGTGTCCCCCTGCCCTGCAGGACCGGGCTCTGCCGCCTTGCCGTGGGGCCACCGGCCCCCAGGGAGCTGCACTTCAGAGCCTGGTGGCTTCCCAGCCCCCAGCACAAAACCTCACGACTTGCAGGCCCTGTGACACCTGGAGCTGGCCGGCTCCAGCCCTGGCTTGGTGGTCCCTGCAGCAGCTGCCATGGAAGGCCAGGCCAGGCCAGGCCAGCGGGGTCCCGGCCGGCAGCGAGCACACGGGGTGTCAGCCCCCCGCTGGGAGGCTCCTGGGTTCTGCTTCTCAGCAACTCCATCACCACAGAAGCTGTGTGCCCTTGGGGTCATGGTGAGAAATGTTCTGATGAGCTCCCACACAGCTCCACCCAAGACATGCAAACCAATTCCCAGAAGCTGTTTTCAGCGCCGCGTTTTATGGGCAGAGAAACAGGAAATGTGAATTTGCCCTGACCAGTATCAGCCCTGCTCTCTCCTCATTTAGATCTCTTCTGTTTTTAAAGCCTAACAGGGAGAGCCTAACAGTTTAAAGAAGAGAAACCTGTGCCACAGGATGTGACTCATTTGGGCTGCAGCTAAGGTACTTTTGGTGGCAGAAATGACCCTGGCTACACTGGGCGTGCTGACACAACCTGGGATTTTCTTCAGCAGTGCTATTATTTGATTTCTTAGCATCAAGATGTTCACTTCTGTTTGTCCCTTTAAAGCAATTTAGTTCAAAAGCAAAGGAATAAAGAAGTATAGTTCCAGGAACTCTGCTTCCTCACATGGTAGGTTTTCTTCTCTAGGGGAGAAGAGAATCCTCTAGAGCCACACGCATCCAAGGCTACTCAAGTTAGAATTTTATTGGAAACACTCAAAAGCTCTAGTAACAAGATCACCTCATAGTACAAATATAGATTTAAATGCATAAACTAAACCTATTACTCTGTTCATGATTACTGTACATGAGTGGAATATTACTCTTGGCTACCCACCTTGTGAATGGAATGGAATTAAATTGAAATGAAATGAAATTGAAATGAAATGAAATTGAAATGAAACTGAAATGAAATGAAACTGAAATGAAATGAAATCGAAATGAAATGAAATCTGAGTTAGAAGAAACAAGTCTAAAAACAAAAGAATCTGCCCAGGACAAGATTAGAAAGGGGTCCAGTCTTCCTCTAAGGAGACAAGCCAAACTGCAGGCTGAGGCTTTGAGCAGTTCAGTCTTCCCGTGCCTGGTAACACTCTCAGTCATGGCCATGGCACATCAGCAAGTCCAGTACCAGAGTGCTCTGTGTTCTGCTCGTCCCTGGAAGGCTGGGGTGGAGCCACTCAGAGTAACTGGGACTTTCAGAGGCTAGAAAGAGCAAAGCTCACCTTCCACGTCACAAAGCTCAGCAGAGTAACTGGACACATAGACAAGCACTTGCTTTGAGCTTCCAGCTGGAAGTAACTTCACTCAGCATCCGTTGACTTGTAGTGATCATCATCCACAGTGGAGTAGATGTGTCCCTCGCTGCTGAGGAACTCAACAGCTTGCCTTTCAAGAGGAAAAAAAAGCCATTCCCAACTGTTCCTATCATCACCTTTCCCTCAGGGACTCCCACTTCCAGACCCCAGCCCTACTGCTCCCCGCTGGCGCTGCCAAGGGAAGCTCTGGGTGGCTCTGTCCCAGGAGCAGTTGAAGTGCAGCTCCTAGTCAGCACGTACTGGAGGTTTCTCCAAAGCTCTGGCAACGTGCTCCCCAGCAGCTCCTAGACCCTGCCTGCTACACAGAGGAGGGCTCCAACTCCCAGAACTTCCCAGGGAACAGCAGTGCCTACCACTCTGCTTCAGGGCTAACTGCTGATCACTGCCTGCAGGCATTACAGCTGTTCCTAGTCTTGTTGAGGAGTTACAGCAAAGGAGGACAGAAAATTTATTCCCAAGTTTTGATTGGTGTGCAGAGAGCAAGGCAGTCCCTGACCAGAAAATACTGCTGAGGCACTGCAGGACTCCTGGGTACCTGCTCCTTTGCTACTGAGCTGTTCAACAGCTCACTTTGAAAACAGTGAAGCACTTTGTCACCCCTTCAGCTGACAAGGACTGGTGCCAACCTGCTTCAAAAGCTCTGGCTCACTACTGCTGGGAACATCTGGGATGACTACTGCTGCTGCACAAGGATCTGCACCCTGCTACTTCCCTCTCTGCCTCCTTTGATCAGACTCCAGGAAGGACTGCCTGCATTGCCAGAACATCCTTCGTTTCTTACACACTTACTTGATTGTTGACATGCTCATATTGTGGAGCTGGACTTTCAGCTCTTGAAGACTCATACCTTCTGGGACTGGACAGTTCTTAATCAAGTTCAGCACCTGGACGACCAAGAAGCACTGTTAGCACAGAGCTGAGCTTCTCTATCAGCAACAGACAGCAAGGTCAAGGGAAAACCATCCATCCAAGAGCAACTGAGCTCACACCCCTTTGTCCTAGGGCAGCTGGCAGCAGCACCCACACAGCCACGCACTCCTGGGGAAGCTGCCTGCACCCACCTGGCTCTGATGTGCTGTGAGCCCGTTCACGGGCAGGTTGCCAGCTCCTGTGTAGCCTCCCACATCACCCATGCCCATGGAGGAGAAGGACTGAGGAGCTCGTGAGGCCGACTGCAACGACAGGGGCAGAACCACCGCGCTCGTCACGAGGCCGCAGTGCAGAGAAACTAATCACAGTAATTAAAATCAGACGCCCCAAAGAAATGGCTGGAAGGGGACTGCCATGCAGCCTCTCTCCAAGGAAGCCAGGACTGCCACCACACCTTCGCTGCAGCTCTCCAGCAGCCTACTCTAACCACTCTAACCAGGTCCCACCCTAACCAGGAACCCAGCAAGGGCCACGACGGGATCAGGATCTTCAAGTACATACCATAAGATTATTTCTGAGGATCATGTGTGCATTGACAATCTCCAGGATGTGTGTGGTGAACTCGTTCATGTTTTCCAGAGGCATGATCTTAAATGCCACCAAGCTTTTCTTATTCTTTCAGAGAAAAAAAAAAAGAAAGTAAAGAAAAAAACAAAAGTCCCACCACAGCAACAGGAACACAGTTAAGAGCCAGTCCAGCCATTCCCTCCAGGAACAGGGACACTGGTGGGTAGGGAGCTTCTCTGCATTTAACTAGCCCAAAATTTTCTGACTTAAATTTTCATATATGATTTTGCAAGACAACACAGACATGGCAACTCCTCTGACCAGCTGGTAATGAACTGCACTTGGCTTTAACGCATGCACTGCTACTGGAGTAATGACATATTATTCAGTTATGAGGCAACCACATCCCATAATAGGCTACAAGAACCATCCCTGTTAACCAGGACCTGGTCTAAGCTCTGCAGTACCAATACCCAAGAACCTGGTGGCCAGACTCTGTCCCACCAAAGGGCCATCTGACCTTTGTGTTCAGGAACAGCCAAGGTTTAGGCAAGGCAGCCCCGGCAGCAGCGCTGAGGAGGCTGCACACAGCAGAGGCCAGGAGCAGGTGGGTGTTCTGGAGGGAGCCCAGCAGTGCTGTGCCAGATCCCAGCCCCCACGTGTGCCCCAGCTGGGCTCGCTGCCAGAGGGGTGACTCCAGCTCACCTGGAAGGAGCGCAGGTGACCAGCCACCTTCACATAGGTTCCTGGAGGCACCACGACGTTCTCACCACCTGCCTCCTGACGGCAAGGGAAAGAAGGGAAGGGTCTGCTGAGCCACGTTACCATCTCTCACTTGTCACACTCAGTGACTTAGGAGGCTTATCTCAAGCACACCCAAACAGCATTCCACCATTCCTGTGCCTGGGAAAAGCAGTTTGCTAAAAAGAACTGTAAATGAAAAATAAAATAAAAACCTATTTGCTCATCTGAACACACTGTACACTTGCCAGCAGTCAAAGCCAGCTGTCTGCTCCCCTCTCTCTGTCCACTGAGGAACTTCCACAGAACAAGAGGAAAAAACTCTCAAATGGTGACCACCTGCTTGTGTCCAGCCACGTGAGCTGCCTGTGGAAAGGGAAGCACAGAACGATGGAGTGGTGGGGGCTGGAAGGGGCCTCTAAAGGTTGTCTTGTCCAACCCCCTGCAGTGAACAGGGACATCTGCAACTACAGCAGGCTGCTCAGATGAGAAGGCCAGAACCCTTATTGAAGTTATTATAAACTTACAGTTAATTTACAGTAGTTTACACTTAAATTGTTTACAGTAAGTTAATAACTTACCTACATCAGCACTTCAGGAATCATGCATTAGAAAATAAGACATTTGCTGTTACATGTCCTCACCTCTATGAGCCACATAAAAATCTGTTGGCCCTCTCTCCATGTGTTTAATTTCTACACAGAAGGACCAAGCCTGCATCTCTCAGCTCAGCTATGAGGCAAGGGGTGAGCTCCAGCACCTACACTCCAACACACAAAGTGATTCCACACAGAATCACGTGTGAATTACAGAAGACCCAGGTACAGCACCAGTGATCTCTGCTGCAGCATCTCCCTCCCACCTCAGACACATTATCCCTAAGATGCTTTCCAGGAAAACCACATCTTTGTGAAAAAGATGGGTCTCTTCCCACTTGAGATATTCTACGATTCTATAACTTTTTCTTTTCACAGTTCCCAAAAGCTTTTCTAGAGGAGTGTAATGAGTCTGACGCTCACATCAGTGTCCACCCACTGCCTGACATCCATCGGGGCTGCCGTCATGTCGTCCACTTTGTAGAGAATGTTTGTCGGTGCTTTCTCCGCGTGCCGAATTATCCCCACGATGGTGACCTGCGTTGGAAGAGGGCAGAGTTCGCCCGGGAACGCGCCGGGGGACGCGCCC
>NW_008624899.1:11559-19312 GCF_000691845.1 Merops nubicus | reverse complement strand
CATTACAGACTGGCAGTGGGAATGGCTGCTGGAGGTGGGTCCATCAGGCATGCAAGGTCCTGTGTGTTTAACTGGAGGTGGAGAAGATCCCTCTTTTTCTCCTCTGCCTTCAGTTTTGTCACCAGGAGTCTGTGCTGAGCAATAGCAGACTTCTTGATGCTGCTGTCTGGTAGGATCATCTGGTCAGACCTGCCTAGCTGCCCTGACCACAAAACCACCATGAAAAAAAGAGCTTGAGTTCACATGTGCCCTGGCTACTGCTGATTTCCTGAGGCCTTTTTATCTAAAGGACTTCACAGGTTCTTTCCTTTCAGTTGTCCTTCTTGGCAAAAGTGACTGAATTTCATGGGGAGAAGAACTGCTTTGTGCCAGCCAGCCAAGTGACATTTTTAGTGGCTAGACCAAATTCTGCTTAAGTTCATTCTGGCTCTCAAAGGGCGAGCCCGGTAAAAGGTTCCAGCATCTTCTGCAAGGAAACAAAAGCAGCACTAGGGTGTTAGGGATCTTCACCCTATGATGATGATGTAGCTCATCATTTCCCAGAGGGCTGGGAAACACCATCAGCTTCTTCAGTTTAATGCAGGATTCAGACAAAATGTTCCTGAAGTTCAAATCAACTGCTCTGCTTGTGTAGGGTTACTAAGCCACACTGAGGCCCTGCAGCAGCATCTTTCTGTCACAACCAGCAATTCTTTCCTTGGGCAATCACATTTTATTCTTGGTCAGAAAAAAAAAATGGAGTGCTGCTCCAAGCTTTTGGCACATGCTGTTCTGGGGACTTCCTGAGGCAGAAGTGGAGGTTGCCAGCACCCAGGGATGCTGTCTGCAGGGACGGGATGGTGTGTACATGCCTGTTATCTCCCAGGGCCATGGTCATGGTCTGGTTTGCAGAGTTTCAGCTGAAACTGTGTGATAAAAAGGCAGAGCTCATCATGCCTCAAGCCTTGCTGTGAGAGCAGAGGGGGTGGAGAGTGGAAATAAAAGGCATCAGTTGCTAAAAACCACCGTTTGCTTTCTCAGAAAGGGTGTCACTCTATGCGGAGAAGTGCTGCATAGGAGATGTCTTCCAGGCAAAGCGCTTGTATGTGAAAGGTAACTGCAGTGAACTCGCTGGGGTGGTGGGAATGAGCTCTGGCAGAGGCAGGATCTCCCTGCAGTGTATTTATGTGGCCCTAGTACAGATGTAAACAGCCTGAGCCCGGTGTGTGCATCGCCTCCTTCCCAGCCAGGACCTGCCCTCATCCTTCCTGCTTTCCCACGTGCTCCCAGAGCCTGAGGCTGCTTTGAAAAAAAGAGGGGAAAAGGCAATCTCTGCAGGGCTGTCCTTCTCCCTTGAGGTTTTCCTGGGCAGGGGGGAAGAGAGAAGGCTGGGCAAAGCTGCAGGGCTCTGCTGGAGCAGCTCATGAGTGTAGTCATTCCCCAGTCAGGCTATTTTGCTTCAGCTTCCTCCCGCCTGGGGTGTTGCAGCAGTTCCTGGAATGGGCTCAGCCTTATTCTTTCCAGCGGGGTGTCCTCTCTCCCTCCCTCCCTTCCTGCTTTCTCCTGGCCTCCAGCCCTGCTCTGGGTGCCAGATCTTTGCAGAGAGAGCAGCTGTTTGAGCCCTCTCATTGAGCTTTGGCTTTGGTGCTTGTTGGCCAGACATCTTCATGATGAGGAGAAGCCAGAACACTAATTGCTTGAGTGTCCTGGAGGGAGGGAAGCTCTAGCACCAGCCTGAGCTGGGAAGGGGGTCCCAAAGAGCTTTCTTTTAGTACATCCATATAAAAATGAGACTGACTGCTCACTGCTGAGCCAAAGCAGATTTTGGAGCTGGCTTGGGCAGCTCTTTCTGGCAGCAGCACTTGGCGATGGCATTAGAAATGAACCTCAGAGTTTTGGGCTAAGCCCAGATCCCTGATGCTTGAAACTCCTCCCTCACTCTACCTGCTAGCACATGCAGGTGATGGAGATATTCAAGGAGGCAGAGCCACCCGCAGAGGAAGTCTGAGCCTGATCCTCAAGCTGAGGGTTTGCCCTCCTGGTTTGAGATGGGAGCACTCGCAGTGCAAGAATCCTGCTCGGGGCAGTGGGTGAGCTGGGTTGGGCTTCTGGGAGCTAGGCAGGTGGGGAAGGGTGGGACTGGGAAGAAGGGAAGGAGGTGGATGAGGTGCAGCTAGGAGGCAGAAATAAGGGGAGATCTGAGGCACCTCGCTGTGTCTGTTGGTCCCTTGGAGGACAAACTGAAAGCCCAGGGTGGGAGAGGCTCATCTGCCCTGTGGGAAAACAGTTCATCTCTTCTAATCATCATCCCAAAGTCTCTTCTTGGGCACAGGCCACTTCCAGTGATGCCATGGGACTGGCACAGGGTTAAATTAGAGACTTACCTAAGCCTTGCTTTCTCTCTGCAGCAAGGAGGGACATGTGGTTCAGGTTCAGTCCACCAAGAGATGACCTGCTGTTGAGACTGGTCATAGCCAGGGCAAATTTGGACATCACTATGCTCCTGTGGGGAGCAGATGAAGCCTGCTGGGAGGCTTACTTCATGCAGAGTCATGATGTTGAACCACATGAACTGCATGGTGTGGTCTTTCAGCTCTTCCCAGGGAGCAAGGTTGATCCTGGAGGTTTTCCCCCCCCTGTTCTGGGAGGCAGAGGAAGCTGCTGTGTGCTCAGTGGTTCCCTGTCCACAGGACCTTGCAGAAGCACCTCATGGTCTTTCCTAAGATGCATAGTGGTTGGGACAGGAGCTTCTGAAGGTTCATGGAGGGAACATGGTGGCACCAGAGCACCGAGCTGCACCAAAGGTGGTGCACAGAGGGAGGCTGTGACAAAGCACGAGGGTTTCCAGGCAGGCTCCTGGCACAGTGAGTGGGTGGCTCAAGGTGATGTGCAGGGATGGTTGAACCTGAGCTGCACCTCTGCACTGTGAGTTCAAGCCTGGCTGGTTGCAACCAGCAGAGAAACTCTCTGGAATGAAGTCTCCCATCTCCAGGGGAAGAGTTCTGTCCTCCAACCCTGTTCCTCAGTATTTTTCTCTTTTTTCTTTTTCTTGCAAACACCGAGTCCTCTCTGCAGGAATTGTCAAGGGAGGGAGGGTGCCACTGATTAAACAGCACAAAGGTAGAGTCTTGCTAAATGGCAGTATTATTTTCTCTGGGTGCAGAGGCAATGCCATTTGGAGGGGAAGGTCTGAGGGTCAGAGTAGTTTTGGGGGAGACAGAGGGGCCAGGTGCTTTGGGAAGAGCGTTGGGAATCGGGAGGTCTTAGGGCAGTCGAGGCATGGCATTTTCAGCCCTACTGTGACCCTGGAGAGAGATGCTTTCATCCACAGCTCTGTGTTTGGGGTTTTTTTTCCCAGCCAGACAAGAGGAATGTTGTATTAGAAACAGAAAATCCTATTTTTCAGTAGCCCCTTCCCTGTCAGCTTGCCATCTATCCAGCCTGACTTGTGCAGAAGGGTTTTGTCCATTATATCCATTGTCTCCTGGATTCAAGGCTGTTGTCTTTGGAGGATGAGGAGATGCTGCAGGATGGGAGAGCATCTCTCAGATCCCCTTTGCCTTGTGTTATTAAGCACTTAGCTCCTTTTGCTTGCTGACTGAGGGTTATACAATCAATCCCCACGGGGGTTTTCCTGGAAGGGGAAAGGAGTCAATGAACTAATTCACTAAAAGCAGGACCAGCACTTGCCTGCCTGCAAGTTTCTACATTAAAAGATCTTTTTCCTCATTGTGTAGCACAGGCTGGGAAGCTGGCAAAAACACAAGGGTGAAGATAATGGGGAATACAGAGGTTCTTGCAGTTCTCTGCTTCTGAGAGCTCACACGAAGCAGGAGCCAAGGGGAATGGCAACAGTCAAGGAGCAATAACCACCTTCTGGTACCCCTGTATCCCACTTGGACCTTCTGCCAGAAACACTCTCTGGAACCTGTGCTCCAGGGATGCCTTTGCTCAGAGTTTTGCAGCTTTCTGGCTTTTCTCACTCAGTTGTGGTCCTGCCTGAAGGAATACTCCTGCTCAGCACTGATGCTGCAGCTCCTCTGTGCTGCTGGGTGGCCTGAAGGGCCATCTCCAACAAAAAGGGTCTGTCATCTGTCTGTGATCCCTCACAGGAGTTGGAATCCTTCCAGCCCTTTTCGTTTCCCAGCTTAGGGATTTATGAGTGGCTCGCATGTTAATTTTTCTGCCATTCCAGCAAGGCCTGGAGCTGACTGCCAGCCTGCTCACTCCTTGCCAGGAAAGGATTTGGTCACCATTTAATGCATCTCTGAACTGACCTTGTCTTTTATGTTCTTAAGCCATTCACGGGCTCCCCTCGTCCCTTTTCCTCAAGGATGGCCAAGAGAATTCTGGTTATTTATGTTTATTTTAAAAGCTCTCTCCTCTCATTAAATGTGCTGCTGCCCCTGACTGAGTTCCAGCAGATCTCACCAGATCCTCCCAGGGCCATGGGCCTGTGATGTCAGGCAAACACTCTCCCCACTTTGCCCCACTGGGGATAGGGGTGATAAGCTGCCTGGTATGAGTAATGTTCACTGCAGCCTTTGATAAGAAATCAGCCAGCCAGTCTGCTCCATCCTCAGCATCAGAAGGATGTGGCCTTAAAAGCAACAGTAAAACAGATTCATTGCTGGCTTCTTATGGCTATCAGTGTCTATAAATTATTGTATTTGTAGCAGAGAAGAGCACAATGATAGGAAAGGGTGTTGCAGAAGGGAGCCCTGGGCATCCACTGCTTTCTGAGCTCCATGGGAGGGAATGGGGCAAATTCTCCCAGGTTTGGCTCTGGGTCCCAGAGGGCCAAGTTCAGCCTGTGGAACAGGCACAGAGCTGCTTACACCCCAGATCAGCCCAGGCTTTTCCTCTTGGTACAGAGTGGAAAATGCTGCACTGCCTTGTGAGCTCTGATTTTCTGAGCCCTGAGAGAGGATGGGATTTGGGGGTGATTCGCCTGTGGTAAGGGCTGGCTCAGTCCTGCTGGATCAGGTGCTTTTCACCAAAGCCCTTGCAAAGACTCCATCAGGCTGCTGCCTCTTGCAGAAGGAAAATAAAGCATGAGGAGCAGATTTCTGCCCATTGAGAGGTCACGGCACTTCCTTGAATTACCTCCCCGCTGAACTGACCTTGACCTCCTTCCTCCAAGCACCATCCACTTTTGTTTTCCCAGGAGAGGAAAATCCAGCTTGGCTCTGGATCACTTGTACTAGAGATGAGTCCCTGCTTCAGGATTTACCTTTTTTTTTCTGATGTGAATTGGCTTAGCTTCAGTGCACGCCTCTTGGATCTCCTGTGCACACATTTCCTTCTGCATTTCTGTTCCCTTTAAATATATGGGAACCCTGTAATGCAAATGTGCTGGGGGCAGAGGGATCCTGACACCTGCAAAGAACCAGCTACAAAGCCTCTTTCCATCACTTTTCCTTCTTGCCTTGCTCAGCAGAGCCTGGACTCCTGTCCAGTCCGGGAGCATCGATGGGTTGACTGAGGATGAATAAAGGCAGCTTGTGTCTTTGTAAACACCCAGGGGCAAGGGCTTGTCCCTTCCTTGCTGCCAAACAACTGACATTGTCTGAATTATTAGTACAGAGCATTAAATTCTCCAAGTCGTCCCTTTTTAATAAAACCCCAGCACAATGGCACTAGTTTCTCCCCTGGTAGATATAATTTAACAGAGTGACTGTGCAAATGCTGTCCCAAAACCCTGCAAAGATTAAAAAAAAAAACAAAACAAAACAAAAAAAACACTCTGTTTGTGAGGCAGACTGAAATGTGCAGTGCAGGGAAGTCTGGGAGGGTGGGATTGTTGTCCTAAGCAAAGTCACTTAGCCCAGTGCAGTGTGCTGAAACATTGTGCAATGAGGGGCTGAATTCACTGGGAGGGTGCTGCTTGACCATCCTACCCATGCTCATGGTCATCTGTCCCCGACCTACATGCTGTGTCAATGCCACATGAGGTTGTAGAGACCCAGTGCTCAGCTCCCTGCTGTGCCCCAGGCACCCCTGTGGACAGGACAGTCTTCAGCTGGGCCACTTGAGGAGAATGAAAAGCATCTTTGAGAAAGGACAAAGCCTTTAGGTGTTGGCATTGTCCTGGAGCAGTTGAGCTCACTGTGACCAAGCCTGTGTGAGCTGTTGACCCCTTTGCATCCTCATCTGGATGCTTATCTCTGTGAAAACCCAAGAACATGTCCCTTTCAGTCTGTCCTTCAGCATAGAGAGTGCAGCCAAAAGCAGCACCTCAGGGTGATGCTCTCACGGGATTTTGCCAAGTGATCTGGCTTCACCTCTTTTTTGGCCCTGGCTTCTCAGGTGGCCTAAAGGAGATAGTGCTTCAGCCACTGTTCCCAGTCCCTGTGAGGCAGGGACAAGCTGGCACCACTTCTCCACCTCTTAGGGATGGTGGCATCTTTTTCAAACCTCACAAGAAGAAATCAGGTCAGCAAGGGCAAGCTGAAGCATCTATCCCTTTTGGGTGATAGCTGAGGCCACCAGGAGCTGTACTGACCAGCAAAGCAAGAGACTGCATCCTGGGAGGGGTGACCTGTGTGTTCACACAGAGATGAAACAAAGCATCTGGATATTTCTGGATCTTTGGGAAGAAAGCACCATTCAGTGACTTGGTTCCTCCCAGTTCTCCTCCAAGAAAGAAAAAGAACTGGACAAACCTTCTTAATGGAGAGCGATCATGGATAACTAAAGCTTGACTATGGTCTGATACAAAGGCCACTGATAGTGTTGTGTAAGAATTATTGATGGAAAAGGTAGAGTGCTTAATAACTGGAGAAACTTGCTAGAAGTCTAACCATAGCCCATGAGTAGCGTGAGGTTGTGCGGAGACCCTGTGCTACCTATTGCTAGGAGGGCTCATGCACGTTCCTCTCTTGGAGCTCCTGCTGCTGTACTTGTATGTTTTGCCTGTGTTAATGGGAAAGTCGAGCAGGTCGGGAGGGAATGTGGTGGTACCAAGGAGAAATGAAGTTTGCTTGAGTTTGACATCTCTGAACTCCTGCAGTTTTGTGACACAAGCCCATGGCCTCAAGGGAACGTCCTTGCTGGTTGTTAAACATAGACTTCATCCTTTTTGGTGAACACCCCTCTTGGAGGTGCCAGCCAGCGCCGGCTAATGCTGGGGGCTTATGACCAACCCTACCACCAAGTTCCTCTCCACCACCTTCTCTCAACAGTGGCAGGAGCTCAGCCTTTCCCGAGTGGCTGGATATGGAACCATTTTCTCTAACTGATGCCTCTTTTTGTCCCATCTCCCAGCTAACAGAAGCTCATGAGTCCACATGTCTAGAGGGTGATTTTCTCATAAAGTGTGTTTCTCTGTTTGTAGAGCTACACCCAGGGTATGAATAAGCAGAAGAGGTGTGGCTTGGAAGACGTCTTTTAAAAGATTTAAACTCATGATGACCTCCTCATTGTTACTGCATAACCATGGATTAATTCAGACTGTGGTGGAGTCAAGTCTTGGTCTTGGATCGATGTGCTGTAAATATGACACAATCACAAACCAAAGGGCAGTTCCTCACCCTGGGACAATATGTCTCCAGGGGGTGTGGAAAGTAACCCTGTGGAAAAGTAATGGAGAGGTTTTGATCTGAGATGTGCAGAGAGGAGAATGGAGGCAATTTTGCTTTGCAGCTTTGGGTTCTTTCTTCTCCCATCAAGAACTTTGCTTTTAGAGTAATTAAAAACCAAACCAAAAACCCCACCTGATTTAGAGTCCTAAATGCTGGTTTAGACGATTGGCTTTCAGTGAGACACAGGAACA
>NW_008624899.1:0-11528 GCF_000691845.1 Merops nubicus | reverse complement strand
TTCAGCAGGCACGACTGCCAAACCTGACTGACATGGCTGGGAGGCAGCAATGGTGCAGCCAAGCTCGTGGCCATGTGAGCTGGCTCCAGGTTTTCACAATAGCTCTGCGATAGGTGGGTGAATTTTGACCATTGCTCCCAACATACTGTGGTTTCTCACAGCAGGGCTTACTTAAATAGGTTCCTCCCTTCCCACCATCATGTCTCCAGTACCATGTCCTTCTGGGTGGGGACTGATGGCTCAAAAGTGGTGCACGCTGTGGAACATCCTCATGGCTCATGCCATGGTCCCTCACTTGTACCAATATGACTGTGAACTTCTCCAAGAACAAGTCCGGGGCCTGATGCAGGTAGTTTCAAGCCAAAGCAGTTCTTACAGATCTGTAAGCATCCCACCCCCCAGGTTTGTCAGTGAGGTGTGTGAAGACTTTCCTGCTTCAGCGCTAAGTTCTGCAGCTCTCAGGGCTGTCAGGATCCAGGGATTATTTTTTCTTAGCATCTCTGCAACCAGACATAGCAGAAGAACTCTCAGTGAGAGAGGTGATGTGGGGAGGAATACATCTGAGTGCATGGAGGTGCTAAAAGCCAGGCTGTGGTGGCCTCTGCACCAGTTGTGGCTGGGTAGAGACTGAAGAATCATAGAATATCAGGTCAGAAGAGACCTCAAGGATCACCTGGTCCAACCTTTTTCAGGAAAAGCCCAGTCTAGACAAGCTGGCCCAGCACACCCTGTCCAGCTGAATCTTAAAAGTGAAAAATTTTCCTCCTTTGTCTAATCAGAATCTCCCTAGGAGTAACTTGTCCCCATTACCCCTCAGCTTTTCCATGGGATCCTTGTCAAAAGGGAGTCTCCAGCTTCCTTCTAGCCACCCTTTAAATACTGGAAGATGGTGGTAAGGTCTCCACTTATCCTTCTATTCTCAAGGCTGGGCCAACCCAGTTCTCTCAGCCTTTCCTCATATGACATCTTCCCAGTCCTTGGATCATCTTTGTGACCCTTCCCTGGACACTTTCCACCCTGTCCACATCTTTTTTTTTCTATCAGGGACCAGAACTGAACAGAGAGTTCCAGATGTGACCTGACTAGTGCTGAGTAGAGTGGGGCAATGACTCTTTTATCTCTGCTGGTGATGCCCTTGTTGATGTGACCCAGCATCCCTGTTGGCTCTCTTTGCTGCAGCAGCACACTGGTCACTCATACTGAGCTTCTTTGTCCACCAGGAGCCCCAGGTCCACAGAGATGCTCTGCAGCCAAGTAGGTCCCAGCCTCTGCTGGATTATCTTTTGCTGGGTGCAGAAGACCTTACACTTGTCCTTGTTGAACTTCGTAAGGTTCTTCTTGTTGTTCCAGCCTATTCAGACCTTTTGCAGGGTGACTCTCCTTTCCAAAGTATTCACTTCCGCACTCACTTTGGTATCATCAGCAAACTTCATCGCTGTACACTTGATCCCATCATCCAGATCACTTATGAAGATACTAAACATCCTTGGGCCCAGTATTGATCCCTGGGGACCCCATTTGTGACAGGTTGCCAGTCTGAAAAAAGAGCTATTTACCAGCACCGTCTGGGTGCAGCCTGGCAGCCAGGTCCCACCCACCACATGAACCACTCATCTAGACTGGAACACGAAGAAGTCCTGAGCTGAGTAATGGTGAAGCTTTCCATGAGTGCATCCCTGGAGAGCATGGGCAGCAGGAACAGAAACAGTGGGTTCAAGGTCTCTGCATTTGTTCCAGTCTCCTTCCCATCCTTCTCTAGCTGCTCCTGGAGAGTGCTTTCACAGGGTGTTGTGTCTCTCTAGGTCTCATTGTTTTAACAGACCTCTTTGGTGCCTTTGTACTTTGGATACCCAGAAGATAAAACCACAGAGGAACCTGTCAAGCTGCTAAACCTGCAAATGGACCTTTAGATCTTGTTTGCCACCGTTCCTGCGCTTTCTGGTGCCAAAACGAAGAGCTTGGTGTGGTGCTGAGGTACAGGAGCAGAGTCAGGGGGGATTGGTGGGGAGTGTCTTTTTGATGCCTCCCTTCATAAGCAAGTCCTGTTTGCTGTGGGTGGAGAATCCAACGCCCTTTGCATCCTGTGGGAGCTGATAACAGCTCCCAGTGTGTCTACACAGAGATAAGCTGGGTGGGTTAGCGCTAGAGGTGCCTGACTGAGGCAACACAAACCCCCACAAACAGTTTCAGAGGGTGTAGATGTTACCAACCAAACCTACCCTTGGATGAGGCTCTAGACGGCATGATCTAGTGGGAGGTGTCCCTGCTCATGGCAGAGGGGTTGGAACTGGGTGACCCTTGTGGTCCCTTCCAGCCCTGACAGATTCTGATCTGTTTTAGCAGAGGACTTTAGAGCCCTATTGGCTCAATGGTTGGACTTGATGATCTTGAAGGTCCCTTCCAACCTAAAGGATTCTATGATTCTGTGTGTGTGAAACAAGCTTTTAACACTGTTGCCCACAGCTTTCTACTGGAGCAGCTGGCTGCTCATGACTTGGATGGGTGTACCCTCCGTGGAATAATAATTGGCTGGGTGGCCACACCCAAAGAGTGGTGGAGTTAAGTCCAGTCGGCAGCTAGTCACAAATAAGTGTCCCCAGGGCTCAGTACTGGAGCCTGTTCTCTTCAATTACTTTATCAATACTCAGGTTGAGGGGATCAAGGGCACCCTCAGTAAGTTTGCAGATGACACCGTTAGGCAGAAGTCTTGAGCTGCTTGAGGGCAGGGAAGCTCTGCAGAAGGATCTGTCCAGGCTGGATCAATGAACTGAGGTCAATGGGATGAGGTTCAACAATGCCAAGTAACAGGTCCTGCCTTTGGGTCACAACAACCCCATGCAACACTCCTGGCTGGGGCAGAGTGGCTGGAAACTGCCCAGTGGAAAAGGACATGGGCGTGTTGGTTGGTAGCTGGCTGCAGATGAGCTAGCATGTGCCCAGGTGGGCAAGAAGGTCACCAGCATCCTGGCTTGTGGCAGCACCAGTGTGGCCAGCAGGAGCAGGGCAGGGATTGTCCCCCTGCACTGGGCACTGCGGAGGCTGCATCTCAAATCCTGGAGTCAGTTTTGGGCCCCTCTTGAGCGGCTGGAGCGTGGCCAGAGAAGGGCAATGAAGCTTCTGGGGAAGGGTCTAGAGCCCAAGTGTGGTGAGGAGCAGCTGAGGGAGCTGGGGGTGCTGAGCCTGGAGCAAAGGAGGCTCAGGGGAGACCTTCTGGCTCTCCACAGCTCCCTGACAGGAGGCTGGAGCCGAGCGGGGATTGGGCTCTTCTCCCAACGACCAAGCGACAGGACAAGAGAAAAGGGCCTCAAGTTGCACCAGGGGAAGTTGAGGTGGGATGTTAGGAAAAATTTCTTCCCCACAGAGTTTGTCCAGTGCTGTGCCAGGCTGCCCTGGACATTGGTGGAGTCCCCATCCCTGGAGGGGTTTCCAAGCTGTGGATATCTGGTGCTGAGGGACGTGGGTCAGTGGTGACCTGGCAGTGCTGGGGGAACAGTTGGACTTGATGATCTTAAAGGTCTCTTCCAACCAATGTGATTCTGTGATTCCAGGCCACCAAGACCAAAAGAGGGTGGATTTAGACTAGATGTAAGGAAGGATTGGTTTACAGTGAGAGTGGTGAGCCCCTGGCCCAGGTTGCCCAGAGAGGTGGTTGCTGCCCCATCCCTGGAACCATGGGAAGCACAGCCGAGCTTGTAGATAAGCTGGTTGATTTTGCAGATCTGGGTGTAAGAATTGTTCCTGAACCAGCCAAGCTCTGCAATGCAATTAGACCAGTCTGCTCCTTGCAAAATCTTGTTAGCAAAAAACAATCCTGGCAAGCAGTTGGATCTCACATGGGTATTTTGCCCCCTTGGCTTTTTCCCTCAACACGATCCCGAGCCCCAGTGACTTTAAAGCTCAGAGATCTGCACTGAGAAACACTTATGGTAAGACAGTCACCAATTCTAAACCCCATTAGAGGGTCATTTGCTCCTTACTACCCTGTGTGGAACTGGACTTGCTGGAGAAGGCGAGGGTGATATTTTCTGGCTGAAATACATTTGGAAGGAAATTGTGTGTGTTGGGGGAAGAGTGAAGGGGAGAGATGTGGAGAAGTCCACGTGCTTTTTGGTAGGAAGCAAAATTACACCACCAAGTACAAGATAATTGCACTGACTTGTTTTGTTTTGGTTTTTTTTTTCCCTTACTAGACTTTGATAAGCCAAAGCCATAGGGAGCAAACTGGCTTGTTCTGAGCTCCCATAAGCCAGACCTGGTACCTCTGCACTCAGCATCTCATTGACAGGGACCGTAAAGTCCCCTCCCAGCCCTAGCTCTGATTTCCACCTCTGTCCCACAGCCCTTGCAGGAGGAAGGGTGTGAGGAGGAGTATATGAATCAGCAGAACTTTGAATCAGTAGTTGGGCCCTCCCTGTGTTGCCTGGCTGTATCTTTCCGTCAGACCATCTACATAAGCTTTCTCCAAGTTGGGTGTTGTTGCCTGGAGCTCAGCAGTCATTTCAACAGGGACTATCATCTCTGATGGTGCTTAGGATCCTTGGGATCCTCCAAAGCAGGCTCTCCTTGGTAAAGAGGCATGCATGTCTCTCTTAGCCAAGGTGGAGTTAAAAGCAACACATGGAAGCCAGTGCTTCCCTGCAGCCATATCTTTTGTCTTTCCATCGCTGCTCCTTGCTATTCATCGTCTGTGTCCAGACTAAGAGTAGCCACAACCCAAGATCTAGCTGTGATGAGATGAAGGACAGGACAGACTCACTGTTTGCTGAAGCCTCAGGTGCCACGGGGCTGTTTGAGATGGTTCTGTGGTGACTGAGAACTGACCAGAAAAGGCCCCCAGGGTGTGTGTGGCTGTGCACAAGTGTGACGTGGTGTTTGCTCTTTGGGGAAGTGCCCACCTAGGTAAATGTTACTGCTCACCTGGTTTCTGTTTGCTGCACGAGAGGGAGGGGAGGAAACCAAGGTGATGACCTTCTGTGATCACAACATCTCCACTTCTCTTCTCCCCTTGCACATACAAACCCCAGGCCCTATAATTCAGCCTGGCTGCAGCACAAGCTCTTTATCTCTTTCAGCTTTATCTGCAGGAAAAGGAAAATTACGTTCAGTGCTTTTCTTGGCTGTCTTTGACCTAGCTCCTGTTGGTCTCTAGTTCATCACCCACCTCTGCCTGTGGGAGTGATGCTTCAAGGCTCTGAGGGTGCTTTGCATGGACAGCTCTGTGATCCATGAGATCCTGGGGGCATTGCACCTTGCTGAAGCAGTGCCTCGATCCCTTGCTCCCACCTCAGTACAGGCAGAGGCCCCAGGGAATGTCATCCCTGTGGATTGAAGGCCACACAACTCTAGACCAGGGCCAAAATGTGTGAGTGGGAGCTCAGCAGTTTCAGTGGGAACTGAAGAATCCGAATTTCATATTGGGGAAACTCCAGTCTAAGGCATTTGAGAAACCTTCTCGGGAGGTTTTGCTGGGGACACTGACCCAGGGATGAGTCTTCCCTTGGTGGGATCAGCTCCACAGCGTTAGAAGGAGGCAATGCTGCCATCTCCTGTGCGAGTGTGGTGATGGGCCACGAAGATCATTAAGGGACTGGAGCACCTGACACAAGGAGAGGCTGAGAAAGCTGGGGCTGCTCAGCCTGCAGAAGAGATGGCTCAGGGGGATCTTGATGACTTGTGTAAATCCCTGATGGCAGAGAATAGGCAAGAAGGAACCAGACTTCCCAGTGGTGCCCAGTGACAGGACAAGAGACAGTGAGCACAAACTGATAAACAGGAAATTCCATTTAAACATGAGAAAAGACTTTTTTTTACTGTGAGGGTGGTCCAAATTCTGGCACAGGTTGCCCAGAGAGGCTGTGAGGTCTCCATCCCTGGAGATATGCAAAACCTGACTGAACGTGGTCCTGAGCAACCTGCTCTAGCTGACACTGTTTTTAGTAAGTGGGATGGACTGGATGATCTCCAGAAGTTCCTTCTAACCACATTGATTTAGTGAGTCTGTGCTTAGGATCTCTGAGGGTTCACTGGACCGAGCTCAGTCGTAGGGCTTGCGGGTGCTCTGTGGTCCTTCTGCAGAGAAGTATGGTAACCCCTCTCTGCTCTTCAGGGTGAATTTCTGGGAAGGCTCACTGAGCATTTGGGGTTTTGCATAATTTTTGTGCAGAGCTTACATGGTGTTGCCTTCCAGTCAGGTCTGTACATTGTGCTGGGCTGATCCTTGTGCAAAGCATCACTCCTTCTCCAAGGCCTGATACATTTCCAGGCATGCAAGATCCTGGGTCAAGGAAGAGACTGTCACCCCTTGCCACAGCAATGAATTATGACATTTAGCAACCTTCATGCTCCTAGAAGACTTCCAATTCAGCTGCAAACTACTAGAGTTTGGCACAATGTGAAGGAAGGAGGTTAAAAAGTCCATGGGTTGCTAAGTTGTAGAGTAAATGTGTGCTTTCAACCACAACCTCACTGGAGCAAAAGCACCTTGAAACACCTCATCGAAGTGTGCACCTGAATGAGTCCTTCAAGAACCATATGCCCTTTAGGACCCATCTGCATTAGTGGGAAGAGAAGCTGAGTCACATGAGTATTGTATTTTGGAGAGGGGATCTGACCCAACATGAGCATTTCCAGCCATGGCATCATCATTGCTGCCATGGGTCCAAGGGAAGAGTGTCTTGTGAGCTGCACCCCTCCTCCGTGCCAGGGCAGGCTGCCTTTCTGTTTAAATGAGCAACCACAGGGGGGTTTCATTTGCAAACTCTTTCCTGGTGATGGGGAGGTCACAGCTGATGATGGGAAATCACATCCTGATGGTGGGGAATCACAGCTAGCTGGCAGCTCTGCTCTTAGGAGAGGTCCCTGAGCATCTGACACCCTCTCCCTTGTTCTGATTTCCACCAAGCAGGGTATGTTTTTCATACTTCCATGTTCTCTCCTGTCCACGTAATACCAAGCAGCTCCTTTTTTGCACCCTACAGATTCAAGGGTAGACAGGGCAGCTGTGGTCCTCAAATGGGGCAAACACAACGGCTCTGCCCCCTCAAAGCAGAATCACCACGAGCTGATCTTGCAGATATCCCTGTCCCAACGGACAGGAGAGATGCATCCCCTGCTGCTGGGTGGTATGAACCAGGAGTGCAACCCCACTGCTCCTCTCCCAGCTCCATCTGCACTTAGAGTCCTCATGTGCAAATTTTGGGGGGGAACATGTTATTCAGGGTGCAGACAGCCTGAGAAACTGAGGTATGGGGGAAGAAGGAAAAGCTGCTTTTCCTTTTCCCCCCTTCAAATTAAATGTTATAACAAAGGGGAAAAGATTCTTTCAGCTCTTTGTCTGTCCCATCTGCTCCCGACCTCCAGCTGGACACGACCTTCCAAACTGGATTGATCAAGAGAAAAGATTTAAACATAAAAAAAAAGGTGGTTTCACACCAAGCTTGCTCAACACCCACTGGTATTCAAGTGCTTTCTTGGCCAGGCTCTAAGTGGAAGTGGGCAGCCTGGCAGGAGCTCATCTGCTCCGCTAAAATACGTAAGGACAGTCCTGTTGGCTTTTGGACCTCACCTTCTTGCGACCATGGCTGAGCCTTCAATCTGCACTGAGCTTTCCTGGGTGAACTGTCTGATTTAGGCACTGTGATTCCTCATCTAAATGCCTGGCTCTGCCCTGCTTCTGTGGGGTTTTGTTTTTGGATGGATCCACAAGTTCCGGTATAGGAGACAGTGGGTTTGGGTGATGCTCTCATACTCTCCAGAGCAAAATAAGAGAGGCAGAGGCTTGAGAGTTACACCCATGCAGACCTCATGAAGTTCAACAAGGCCAAGTGCAAGGGTTGGGGTAATCCCCAGTATTGGGGGTGGAGGGCTGGAGAGCAGCCTGAGGAGAAGGCCCTGGGGGAGCCAGGGGTGAGGAGCTGGCCAGAAGCCCCTGGCAGCCTGCCAGAAGCCCCTGGCAGCCGGGGCTGCCCCCCCAGCAGCATGGGCAGCAGGGCAGGGAGGGGATCCTGCCCCTCTGCCCCTCTCTGGGGAGACCCCCCTGCAGTGCTGGGGCAGCTCTGGAGTCCTCAGCACAGCAGAGACAGGGACCTGCTGGAGCGGGGCCAGAGGAGCCCCAGCAATGAGCCGAGGGGGGAACCCCTCTGCTGGGAGCCCAGCAGGAGAGAGCTGGGCTTGGGCAGCCTGCAGAGGAGAAGGCTCCAGCTGGGAAGACCTTCTGAGGTCCTGCCAGGACTTCAGGGAGGCCTACTTGGAAGACAGGGACAATCGAGTGTAGTGATAGGATGAGGGGTAATGGTTTTAAACTGAAAGAAGATGATAGATTTAATTAGATATTAGGGAGAAATTCTTCGGTATGAGGGTGGGGAAACACTGAAACAGGTTGCCCAGAGAAGTTGTGGATGCTCCATCCCTGGACGTGTTTAAGGCCAGGTTGGATGGGGCTTTGAGTGACCTGCTCTAGTGGGAAGTGTCCCTGCCCATGGTGGAGTGGTTGGAACAAGATGATCTTTAAGATCTCTTCCAACCCAACCCATTCTGTGATTCTGGGATTTTATGAGAAGCTTGTAAAGCAGCCATGGAGTACAGGTAGATGAAGGGCTTATGAGAAATTACAGAGTGGACTTAGAAGAGGGCCATTGGCATGGTGAGCAAGCTCAGCAGAAAGCTACAGCTAGGATTTAAATGGAGCCTGAGGAAGAGAGGTATTTTCCTTCATCAAGAAGCCTTGCTCCTGATTTCCTTGTCTCCTCACTTACCCAGTGTGTCTTTCTCCCGTCCCACAGGAAATCTGCAATGATCCACATCTCTTCGTGGATGGGATCAGCTCCCATGACCTACACCAGGGCCAGGTTGGGAACTGCTGGTTCGTGGCTGCCTGCTCGTCCCTGGCGTCCCGGGAGTCTCTGTGGCAGAAGGTAAGGGGTTGCCCAAGCCTGACTTCAATACCTTGGCTTCACGTTATGTTTGTCCATCTCAAAAATTGCTTCTCGAGGGGTGCCTCAGGTCCTGAAAAACTCTTCATGTGCAAAAACCTCCCTTAAAAGGTCCTTTCAAAGGGAATTAGTCACCATGACTGCAGTCACGTCACACTTAAGCCAAATCCTTGGCCAGTTTCTCCTTAACAAAGTGGATCAAGTCCTGTCTTGTCCTCCAGGTACCAAATCTGACCCTCCCCACTCTGAGCTAACCTAAAAAGCCCAAGAAGAACAAGAGTCAGGATGATCAATTGCAGTGTTTCACCCCATCTCCCTAGTTCCCATGGTGTTACCTCTCTTGGGCTGGTCAGCGTGTGCCCACCTTGGCAGTGAGACACCTTGTGTTGGGACAGGTAGGGTGATTTGAGGGCATTAGTATCTCTATCAAGCTGCTCCTTCCCCAGAGCATCCATCCCTTGCATGTCCCATGGCTGGGCTGCACCATGTAGCAGTGCTTCTTCCAGTGTGGGGTCCAAAGGGACTGTGTTGTGGGCCACAAAGCCACCAAGGAGCTGCACCAGAGCAAGTGGCTGCAGACCCAGGGTGCAACCACAGACGTCCAGGGGAGGAGGTGCTCAGTGCCACATCCTTGGACAGTTTGTGCTTGTCTCCACCATGTCCTCGGCTACAGACCGAGTCAGTCCTGTGAAAGCCAAGCCAGGGGGGCTTCAGAACCTAGTCTAGATGTGCCTCATTGCATGACAAGAGACTAGCAAGTTGTGAGCCCCTCTTCCTACATTTTCCTGCAAAAGGCAACCACCAAAGTCCTACAGTGTGTGCAGACAGCACCTGCTTCACCCACAGCCTCCTTCTGCAACAGACCCACAGGGTCTGGATATTCCCTCCACCCTTTGCATCTGCTCTGTGTCCTGTGGTGCTTCCAGTCTCTGCTGTCTGTGGTCTTTGTGGTTGTGAGCAATAAGCTCAGGAACTTGTTTGTGTTGCAGCACCCCCATTTTCTGTTAAAATATGGGAACGGGGAATATATGGGAACAGCCTAGCTGTTGTTGGCTTCTGGCTGTGCAAGAAGACTTCCTCCCATCGTGGCTGTGGTGACTCTCGTGACTGGTATAATACAAGGGGTTGCTTGGCTTATTCTTCTGCATGGGAGTCTCCCAAGGGCAAGCAGGCGAGTTGTCTTCCCTCCACACCATTCACTTGCAGCCCTGCCCTGGGGAAAGCCAGCTGAACAGAAGCCAGGTCCCTTTGGACACCTCATTATTTCAGCTTGCCAATGGCATGGCCTTTCCTCCCTTGGCAGTTGGGCTGGGGGTGTTTGTGGCTTCTCATTTTCCATGCCCTTAACTCTCTGAGGTTCTTCTTTACCTGCCTCCTGCTCTTGGAGAGCTCTGAATTAGAGGGAACTTCTGCTCCCCCATTGCAAGGTGCTTTGAGAGCTTAGGATGAACTGCAAGGAGTGAGTGTGGCTATAAACTGCAGCAGCAACTTTTAAAGCAAAATGGGAGATGTCAAGTGCACAGATTAGCCCCTTGGTCCAAAGAGAAGACAGTTCTGCTGGCTGTGCTGGGATAAGAGCATGGTCCTTGCTGAAGATCTCAGAACCCTTCCTTGGCCCAGAAATTATGGGCCACTTGGTCCTTTGTACCATCGCACGTGCAGTTTTGATGACGTTGCTGTAAGTACCTATTGCTCCTTGGCCCTCAAGCATCTCCACGCTCATGACCCAATGCCTGCAGAGCAAACCCCTAGTCCTGGCTGGTCAATAAGCTGATGCAAGCAATAGCTGAGAGGACAGAGAAGGCAGCAAACACTAGGTTTTCAAACTGCCATTAGACACCAAAATGTCTCTGCTGCAGGGTCCAGGAGGAGCTGAAAGATGCTGATGCAGGTGTTCTTAGCCCAGGTCTCCCATTGCTCCTAGGAAATGTAACCGTGATTTACACCAGGATGTAATGTAGGCTCTGTGGGTCCCTGGCTCCACATCACCCAGTGAAACTGTCTCTCTCAGGTGTGGGGAGGGGGAATACCTTCCAGGGAATAGGATGGGCCAGCACATCCCTGTGTATACCAAGAGATGATCTTATTCACAACACTTTCTTCCACCTTGCCCCAAGGCTCTCTCCATGTCCCTGCTTCCATTTAAGCCTGTGTTGTTTGAGCCACTGAGTGGGAATGGGTTACTGGAGTTTAATTTAGGTCTCTTTCCTAAATTCCTGAGTCTTGGCTGACCCTGTATGGCTTTAGGTGTGATCTGGCTCGATAACATCCTTTCTGTGACCCTTCAGAGGTGTTTAGCTCCAGTGAAAAGAAACTGAGGTCTTGAAATGGGGAGATTTCAATCCTTGCCAGCAGCACTTTGTCCTAAAGGGCTGTTTGGGTCTGTACCTGTGCACCCACAGGCTGCACTGATGTTGCTCAACAAACGAGGGATGGGGCCAGGCTCTGAAGCCAAGTGGTTCAGACAACCCTACATCTCCACCACCTAGCCTGCTCTCCTTCCCTCTCAGCTGCTTCAAGAGCACAGGGCAGTCTTGGTTGGAACATCCATTTCCCAAAGGCCATTTTGCATAGAACCCAGCACGTGGCTGCAAGGAG
>NW_008624898.1:24959-25193 GCF_000691845.1 Merops nubicus | reverse complement strand
GCAGCCGGTAGGAGCCGCGATCCCTCCCCGTAGAGAGCTGGAGCGGTGCCTCTTGTGGGAATTTCTTCACCTTGTCGCCTTGTGAAGGGAGGCCCCCGGCTGGCTGTAGGGGACACGGCACCCCCAGGTGTCAGAAGGGAAATTCTCTCCCTCTGGTTGTACAGCCCTCCCCTCACATTTCATTTCATAACGGCCATTCCCCTCCTATAGGCTGTACGGGAGCCCTTGGCCTCC